>NC_060140.1:106188609-106494785 GCF_021461385.2 Schistocerca piceifrons
CCTCAAATGACAAATGAGTGGCCACCTCCACAGTGCAAAGCATGTTATGAGTGGGTTGTGTCATCCTAGGCTGTGAGAAGTCATCAGCCCAAAGGTGATGCAGCTTATGCTTTACTGAGAGCCAAATTGGGTTCAAAAAGTTAAGAGTGTAGTTCCTGTTTGTTAATGTGTGTCGTGGAACAGCCATTGCTTAGTCCAAATCTGGCAGTGGAATCAATCTAAAATATTACATATATAAAAACAAAGATGAGGTGACTTACCGAACAAAAGCGCTGGCAGGTCGATAGACACACAAACAAACACAAACATACACACAAAATTCAAGCTTTCGCAACAAACTGTTGCCTCATCAGGAAAGAGGGAAGGAGAGGGGAAGACGAAAGGAAGTGGGTTTTAAAGGAGAGGGTAAGGAGTCATTCCAATCCCGGGAGCGGAAAGACTTACCTTAGGGGGAAAAAAGGACAGGTATACACTTGCACACACGCACATATCCATCCACACATACAGACACAAGCAGACATATTTTAAGACTTAACATGAGGTGAAACGAAAATGAAAATAAAAATAAAAATATATGGGGAGAGATAAAGGTGAACCGGAAAGAAACTGGAGATCTGGAATGAAAAAAGGCGAATGGTGTTGGTTACAGCTGGGCTATGTTGGACTTGGGTTGGTAGACAAAGATGTGCATAAAGGTTAGGTGGTTGTGTTGCCGCCAAAACACGTTAAAGGACGGAGAAATTCGGGAAAATTTCGAAAAAACTGCGTGTAGTATATTAAAAGGAGTGGTATTGTGGTGGCAGATTATGAAAATGAGGCTAACAGTTGTCTGACGAAGAAATAATCGCGTTAAAACCTGTGGGAAGCGGCTAAAAATGATCAGTGGTGTGGGAAAAACGGAAATGGAAATAAAGCGAAAGTTATTAGAACTGGCCGAAATGGTTGTTTAAAAGGTGAAAGGAGCTGTTTGTGAACTAGAAACGGTGGATATTATAGCGGCGGTAGTGCTGAAAGCGGCAAAAAAATTTTTTTGGGTATGGTTTGGAAGTGGGTTACGTATTATTGAGTATATATATATATATATAGGAGGGATAAAATAGTATAGCAGATTACGGTAAAAAGGAGAAGGTGAATACAAAGTGAAACTACTGGCAAAAACAGAAAGATGAAAATAAGACGACAGAAAAGATTTCGAAATGCAACAGTGACAATAACAAACGTAATTGTTGGATTCAAATTAATGATATCAATATAATGGAAGGAAACATTCCACGTGGGAAAAATTATATATAAAAACAAAGATGAGGTGACTTACCGAACAAAAGCGCTGGCAGGTCGATAGACACACAAACAAACACAAACATACACACAAAATTCAAGCTTTCGCAACAAACTGTTGCCTCATCAGGAAAGAGGGAAGGAGAGGGGAAGACGAAAGGAAGTGGGTTTTAAAGGAGAGGGTAAGGAGTCATTCCAATCCCGGGAGCGGAAAGACTTACCTTAGGGGGAAAAAAGGACAGGTATACACTTGCACACACGCACATATCCATCCACACATACAGACACAAGCAGACATATTTAAAGCTTTATGTATAAAAACTTGACATTTATAAATATGATAAGGAGTTTTCTGGCAGAAATGTAAATATTTTTAATAGGATTGCATTTTGGCTGATGTACAATTATGAGGTAGCTGGAGGGGGGGGGGGGGTGAGAAGCAGGAAGTGGGATGGGTGATTGGAGACTAGGAAAGAGGCAGCAGGTTTGGTGGATAGGAATGTGAGATGGACAGATGGCAGGTGCATGGTCTAGGCATGTGATACAAGGGTACCAGAGTCAGTGAGGCGTGACACACGATGTAGGTGACGTGGAGGCACGGTTGGGAGAGGATGACAGGACAGATGAAGGGAAACTGTTGGGTGGAGATTGTGGAAACAGTGGGTCAGCAGAGATTGAGGTCAGGAGGGTTATGGGACCAAAGAATGTATTGCAAGGATAACTCCCATCCGTGTAGTTCAGAAAGGATTCAGATGACCTGGGCTGTGAAGCACCCATTGAGTTCAAGCGTGTTGTTCTCTGCTGCACTGGGAGGGTAGCAATTTCCTTGGCCCAGTTACAGACCTGCTTAGAATATAAAGATTTAAGTGGTGCGCGCGCGCCCGCACACACACACACACACACACACACACACGCACACGCACACGAAATTAGATTGATATTTGCTGTAATGTTGTCTGATTACATGCTTTCTCATATTGTTGTAATACTGTCTGTTACAGGCTTTCTCATTTTGTTTGAAATATAATCGTAAGACTGAGTTTCGAAAGCTTTGTGATAAGCTTCGCAAGCACTTAGAAGATATCAGTAAGCTCCCTCCACAGACTGCAAATGTCAGTATTCAGAAACCGGAGACCCAGCAGCTCAACCTTGATACCCGCCTTGTGCAGCTTGATTCAGCAATACAAATGGAACTCTGGTTTGTATGATACCTCAAATGTTAATTTAGATACTGATAAATAAATAAATCCGTTACTAGCTACCCTGCCATTTTGATCAGGTCATCTTTGCTACTTTTTTAATTTAAAAATGCTTCATGTGTAGTAAACTCTTATAAATTGTTTCTTACAAATAGTATGCTACAAAATTTCATACCTGTCATATAAGTATTCAACAAATGAATTAAGTTATTCCTTAAAGTATGTTGACTGTAGTTGCTTGTAGGCATGGGAAGATGTGACATCTCTACCGTTGCGTAGTTACTTCTTGCCTTGCCTACATATTGTGGTTGCTTACTTGGAATCTTGCCTACATAAGGGTCTGATTTCTTACCGACAGTCATGTTTTCAAAAGCTATAGTCTTACAGTACTAAAAGGGAAAAATGTTCTATCAGTGATGATGCAGTGGTGAGTTTTTGTGTATCCCTTTCAATGAGTTGGATTAAAAAGGCATTTCATTACACAAGTTTTACTGTGTATAGTGAGTTGATACTTCTGATGTATTGCAGTCCACTTAATTGTATCTGACCCTCCATATTGATTTCAGTCTTTATGAATGTCGATGTGAGAACAGATCACTATATCAGATAGAAAAGGTGGTGAGAAAAAGCATTTAGAAAATACAAAAAAATTAAATTTTTGGACAAATCTCCCCCCTCCCCCCCCCCCCCCCCCCCCTCCCGTGTGTGTGTGTGTGTGTGTGTGTGTGTGTGTGTGTGAGAGAGGTGCGCAGAGCACAGATGTAGATTGTTGTCAATGAATTATGCAAATAACTGTTAATTTTTCTCTTAATATTAGCAAGTTAATGTTTTAATTTGGCAGGCAAGAGGCTTATAAAGCTATTGAGGATATTCATGGCCTGATGAATTTATCAAAGAAGCCTCCTGTACCAAAGACAATGGCAAATTATTATCAGAAACTTGCCATGGTTTTCTGGAAAGCTGGAAACCATCTCTTTCATGCTGCTGCTCATTTTAAGCTCTTCCAACTGTCCAAAGAAATGAAGAAAAACATAACACCAGAGGATCTTCAGAGGTAATTATATTTATAGTACAAGGTAGTATGTTATGTAGTTTCTCATCTTTCAACACAGTGGCAGCCACATTCATTACTGATCAGATATTATTTGTCCACAGACATAATTTAAAATTTGATAAACTGTCCTTCATGGGATTAATGATGAACAGTTGAGTTGCTGCGGATATCTGAATAGTCTGTTGACCCCATAACTCTCTGAGATCCCATGAAGTGTTACATTGCCTCTTCTCTTTTAAGTTGCCTTATTATGTGACATGGTCATATTTGGAGACGAGCAGTCTGTTGTGTTAAAGCTGTGGATTCAAAAAAATCTCATAATAGTCAAGGTGGCAAATGTGATTTTGTTGATTACTAGTTTCAAGTTATTTACAAGTGATATTCAGATCTGTAATACAGGAAATTGCTTCTTAGAACTACAGAAATGTTAATTGTTAATATAAAAGTTCCCTCACCCAGTACATATCATTACAAAATACATTGATCAGTGTTCCGTCCTGGCCATCAAAAGCTAAAATGTGAATCAAGATAAATGTAAATCTAGATAAGTGAATTTGGTTGTAGTTGATCTAAAGCAGATAATTAAACAATGATATATATATGATTCTAGAATGGCATGTCGCTTGCTTCTGGCAACACTTGCAATTCCGTTGCCGTCAGCTCACCCTGAGTTTGATCGCTTTATTGAAACGGATAAGAGTCCATTGGAAAAGGCGCAACGCCTGGCAATTCTTCTTGGATTGCCACAGCCTCCTACCCGCCAGTCACTACTCAGGGATATAGTAAGTAATTTTTGGACCACGAAGTAATTTCCAGAAAATTGGGAGACCAGTGCAACTCATTTCCTTGCTAGTGTGTTCTTAATATATTTATGATTCTGTGGTCTTAAAACATTGAATCACCACCTTTCATCCAAAAGTTAAGTAATGATTTTATAATTGCTGAAGATATAAAATCTTTAATTTGTGCTTACATTCTTAGGTTCGATTCAATGTGGTTGGGCTGGCATCACCACAATTGCAAGAGCTTTACATATACCTAGAGGTGGAGTTTCATCCACTCCAATTATGTGCTCGTGTGGAAGCCCTTGTAAAAGAATTGCAAGCGGATGAAAGTTCGCCACTATTCCAGTATATTTCTGCACTGCAAGATGTAACTCTTGTACGACTTGTGCGGCAAATAGCTCAAGTCTACCAGACGATAGAGTTCTCTCGTCTTCTTGAACTTGCACGTTTTGCGTCACCATTTCACCTTGAGAGGCTATTGGTTGACTGTGTTCGTCACAATGACATGCAGGTTTGTTCCTATAATTTGTTATGCAATCAGAATTAAAATTATATTTTCTTCTTTCCTTGTCCATAGTCTTTTAACAGTTACTGATTTTTGTTCATCATTGCAGCATACGCAGATTAGTGGTTTTTTCCCCAATCTGCCCATTTTAGTTGTAAAGGGAAAGGGTAGCTACAATTCCATAAGAAAAATGAGATAACTTCATGGCTACTGTGTTTAATAATTCCTTTGATAGTTGACCTAAGAATATTTCATTCTCTTTAATGCAGATTATGTAAATAGCCACAGTGGGCGGGAGGGAGGGGGGGGGCATGATAAAATGTGTAACTGGTAACATTATTAAGGATTACTAACTTTGGCATTCAGACAGACTGTTCTTTTTGTAGAGCAAATGGAAAATGGGTGCAAGATTAATAATGACTCCCCTTTCAGGAAAAAAGAAAATTACCCCAAAAATCCCAAAAAATGGCAGAAGGAAATAAACAAAAGAAAATATTTCAAATTGAAACACCAGAGTACATAGCTGGTGCTAATTATGAATGAGTTCTTTAAAAATAGATCTTGATGTAAGGTAAAAGCTTATGTAAAAACTAAGAGGAAACACACAGGATTGCATTTGTTGTTTGTATTTCATTCTTTTCAATAAGTTACTGAAGAATCAAAGATATGTTCAGTAAAATAAGTTTGTAATTGTATTTTTCAGATACGCATTGATCATGCAAAACAGTGTGTACATTTTGGTATGGATCTTTCGGAATCACAGCGTGAAGATATTCCTGAAGGTCCAACATTACAAAATATGCCCAGTGAGCAAGTGAGAAATCAGTTGGTCAATATGGCAACTGTTTTACATCGTGCAATGAACACAATAAACCCACATCACAAGAAGGTTAGTATGACATGTTTTAATTGCTTTATTTGGTTGGTTATTATAATGTTACAAAATCTAAAAGCTTTTAACAGATGCTTCATTTGATGTAAAGAATTACACATGCGTTCATTGGGCATTTTACATTTATATAGATTGAGGTTATCACATTTGACAAACTAAAAACGTTATTGATATTTGTTGATAATTGTGGACATGGCGGTTTCAAGCTTCTGCAATTTATGACTAGCATCAGTACGTAATACAGTGATATTCATTTAGAAAAGTGTGCTTTTGTATTATTTTTGCTGTCATTTATTGTTTTATTACTGTACAGATGGAGCGTGAGAAAGTACGCCAAGCATTAGTGCAACATTATGAGGAAACAAGAGTGAGGGAACATCAGCGCATCCTTGCTCGCCACAAGATCATTGAAGACAGAAAAGAGTACCTGGAGCGTCTTAACAGTGCTCGTGAAGAGGAAGAAATGCGGCGGCAGGAAGAGGCAGCACGAGCTGCAGCTTTAGCTGAGCAGCGTCGTCTGGAGCAGGAGCGTGAAGAGCGTGAACGCAGAAGGCAGCAGTCTGAAATACAACAGATACGTGACCGTAACCTTAAAGAGAAGATGCAGCAAATATCCCAGACTTCGCATGGCCAGAAAATACTCAAGAAGCTTGATGAAGATGTTAGTTCAATCACATTTTATGTTTATGATAGGCTTCCAGTATTATTTTTTGCAGTAGTATAACTGTATTGCAAGAGAGGGAGTAGCCAGAGAAACTACTTATTCTATAGTTTTACCTGCAGTTATTAGAACAATCATTGTTCTGTGAAAATATTTTGTCACAGTATAAAATTAATATATTAGTAAACAAATTTAGTGATTAATTCATATTGACAAACAAGAAATTGACAAAATATTAAAGAATGTTGTGTATTGTTAAAACTATACTTTTTCACAGCTAAAGTTAATTTTACCAATTTTTACAGGATATAAAGAAACTTGATGCAGAGCAAATAGCTGCACGGGAAGCAGAAGAATTGATGAAAGAACGTAGAGAGATGCAGCAAAAATTGAAGTCACAGGAGAAGAAAGTCGACTATTTTGAAAGAGCTAAACGAATTGAGGAAATACCACTGTTTGAGAAAGCATTCAAGGAAAAGCAGGTATGTTATGTTTTTAATTATTGTTGGTGTAGAATGAAGAATAAAGGGGACCAGTAGAGGGACAGGGGTGTGGCGGGGGGGGGGGGGGGGGGGGGGATGGAGTTTGGAAACAGAATTTCATTTCAAAATGTTCGAACTTAAGAATAGTTATCTAAATGAAAATCAGTTTTGTGTAATTTAATTTGAAGTATCTTAAAGTTTACTTTTAGATATGACTGATGTTATTTAATGTATTAAATTATTTAATACAGATCCAAGACCGTAAGACATGGGAAGAACAAGAACAGGAACGTATCAACCAGCTGATTGCAGAACGTGAAATAGCTGTACAGCATCGTGAGCGTCTCAAGAGAATGCATGCAGACCGTGATGCATTCCTTGAAAAACTAAAAGCAGAACGTCGCACTGTATATCTTGTAAGTTTAAGGTGTTTGTGGACACTTTGTAATATTGTACTGAAACTAACATATATATCCTTTCGTTTTAAGTAATATAGTGTGTGTTAAAATTTGTGTCCAATTGTTGATGTAGTACATGTTAAACATTATAGTTCATTTTGTTTGATCTTGCTTGTTGTCAATATTTTTATTGTCTGTGATTTCGAGTATTTCTGTGACAGTCACTGAAAACCTTCACTCTTCAGTACACACATTTAAAAATAAAATAGATTTTAACATTGTTAGCTCCTTTCTCGTGAAGGAGAGGGGGACAGGTTTTGGAAAGGATAGATGCTGAGACTCCAGGTTGAGAGAAAGGGGATGAAAAGAAATAGAGGAAGCATCAATAGTGTACTCATTGCCTGCTTGAGTCCAGAGATGATTGGACAGACAGAGACATAAAGATGGACTCAAGGGAAGAGAAATAAAAAATGAAATGAATAGTGCAATTAAAATCTTAGAGGATAACAAACTGTCCTGTGATGCCTGGACTTGAAGCTAACACCATGTTTACGAATGTGTTACATTTGGCCTTATGTTCTCTTTGGTACCCCCCCCCCCCCCCCATTCATCTCCAAAACAATTGGGTCCCTCTCAACTTGCAGTCAGTGTGAACTACCCTTCCTTCCCAAACTCTGTAACTCTTTCTCCCTGAGGAATTACCTAGTTCTGAAAGCTAGAAATAGTTGTTTCACATTTAAATGTCTGTTAGTGCAACTGAAATATCAGCTCCTGGACGTGACTCATGGACAGGTATTGTCGTCTTGTAATTTTATAAGCTCCAATTTCTTTATAAAAAGATATTTTTGATGAGCGTGATTTGAGACTTACTGCATTCGAGTCCCGGTCGGGGCACATATTTTCATCCGTCCCCGTTGACGTATGTCAATGCCTGTAAGCAGCTAAGGGTGTTCATTTCATTGTAATTTCATTCTAACGAGCTGCATGGTCACCGATGGTATCTGTTCTTTCAGACATGTCCGAAAGAACAGATACCATCTTAGTATATATTAATGCATTCCATAAAAATGTCAGTTGATGGTCAAGTACCTCCATTGAATTTATATTATTCTGGAGGTACTAATAGAGCAAACTGAAGAGAGAGCAGAATTACTCCAACTATGCGTTTTTCTTATTCTGTGGTGTAGAAAAAACATTTGTTTCCAATGGTATTGAATTTGATGTTTCATAGTAGTCTTAGTTTTAAGGTGACCCATAAATTAGAAATGTATGCTCACCTTGTCTACTTATTAAAGTTTCCATACTCATATTTGTTAGTGAGCAGATCAGCTATTAAAATAAAAGCTTACTTCATTTATCCATTTGGAATGAGACTTTATATAGCCTTAGAAATTGATGTCATAAGAGTATTGTTTACATAAATTCAGTCTTACTTTGTAGTGATGCAAATGCTGTGGTTGAAAGTTTTGTATGCAGGTCTTAACAGGAAAACTAATAAATTTGAAGAATGCTGTTCTCTCCCCCTCCCCCCCCCCCCCCCCCCGCCCCTCTTTTTCCTGTTGTAAAATTTAAATTTTTTTTCAATGTAGGAAAAATATAAGGAATTTGAGAAAAAGCTAGATGAAGAGCGTAAGAAACGTCTAGAGGAGCGCAAAGCAAAACGACGTGAAGACAGGCGGCTGAAATGGGAGCGTGAACGTGAAGAAGAAGAAAGACGCAAGAAAGAAGAGGAGCAACGGCAGCGTGAAGAAGAAGAGAGAAGACGTAAGGAAGAGGAGGAGGAAAAACGCAGACAAAAACTGGCAGAAGAGGAGGAAGCCAGGTTAGATTAAAAATAAAATTTATTAGATAAATTCTTGTTTTCAGTGTTTGAGATAACTACCATCAGAATCAGCAGGGAACATTTATTTACCTCTTGGTGTGTAGCGAAGTGTTCTTATGCTGAAATCTGTTCAGCTGTTATGTCTGCTCCTATCCTTTGGATACTGTACTTACGAGCAAATATTAATTTTGTAAAGTGTATTTTAACTTCCCAGTTTATAGAAACATTTCAGTTAGATTCCTAGTATTACCTGACTACCAATGAACTGACACTTATATTAGCAGTCTACATTATCAATACACTAATAAATTAAAAATGAAAGCTCTTAGATAGCAGATACGTCACTCGTCTGGATCCAATGTTGAGTCAGCAGTGCTCTGGAATGGTGTAAATGTTAGTCCCATTTGTGTCAACAACTCGTTTTGCTACCTTACATTTGCTCCATATTTTATATTTTATTTTCTCTTTTCATAGGAGCAGTTGTAATACAAAGCAAAAAACACACACACACACACACACACACACACACACACACACACACACACACACACGGGCAGTGCCTCCGAACAGTGGGGCATGGCTGTCCCAGCACACAGACAGAGGTTTTTTTTTTGTGTGTGTGTGTGTGTGTGTGTGTGTGTGTGTGTGTGTGTGTGTGTGTGTGTGTTTCAAAAAAAGGCCTTTTTTTAACAGTATTTTCCATTGTGCTTGTCTGCGACTCAGTGTCTCCTCTGTGTGGTAACAAATTATCCTTTCCATATTTTTATTCCGTCCTGGACACTCTATCTAGAGTTTCATTGTTGTTATGCAGTAGTATAAACATTCAAACAGTTTATTGTGTGTGTGTGTGTGTGGTACACTGTGAAGCATTTGTCTACTTGAAGAGCAATTTCACGTATGCAAAACAGATTTCTAAACACAGCCCTTTATTATAGTAGACCCTGCATCTTGTGTAAGAAGTGGTTTGTCTTCTCAGTGAGAGGTGCTTTTGTTGGAAAATGTCCCCAGTTGCTGCTATGAAACCATAGTGGATTTTCTGCTTTGCTTTCCTGTCCCTTGTGTATCACATATAGCTTCAGTGGAAGAATCACATTCTTAAAGAGCTGCTCTGCCATATTAAGCTAGAACTGTTTGGACTTCTTCCTCTTTGATGCTGGTTCAAATGTGTTAGATGATGCCTGCACTCAGCATTGTCATATTTTGTGGGTAACAATTTTATTTTGTTAAATCCTGTGATATATTCTCTTAACATGATATAAAGATAGGAACTGGCTGTACATGTCAACACATCAAAGAAATTGTTGATTAATGCAAATGTTATTTCCCATACATCATGCTAGTTCCACTGAACCACATTTAAATATTTTTCCTCTTGGGCCCTACAGTACTGATGGCATGAGTACTGCCGTCTAGTAGTTCTCTGTGCAAGTTGAGAGAACTGTTTCAATTGTCTGTGTAAGTAGTTGTACACTCCTGCTCACATACTTCGAGCCTAATCTTTTCACTCACTGAAGATTTAACAGGCAAATCACTGTTTTCTTTCTCCTTTCCAGATGTTTATTTCTGGATTATAATAATATCAATTTTGTGAAGATGATTACTTTAAATTTGCGCTATATCTGGCTGTGTTTGATGGGTCATACAGAACATCTGGATACCTACCTCCAAAATTTAATCAAACATTCATTAATACTGGCGTTTTTGCCTGGAACAAAAATTGTCCAAAATTTATCAACCAGTTGTAAAATGACTGAACATAGGTTCCTCAGTTCATTACCTGCATTTATAATTAATGTGCTGACATTGCTTCAGCCAGTACCAGTTAGTTATTTTTAATTTGGCCGCTTATCCTGTATGGAATGTATCCTTGTTTCTGACATAAGGAGGGGAAAAAAATAGTGCACTTTCAATTCATTTATTGTTACAAGAATCTAGCATATGTTTTCATTGCATGAATCACTAGTCAGTGCTTTGACTTCATAAGTTTTCCCTTGATAAGAAGTCACTGTGGTGTTAGAAATTAATTTTAAGATTTTACAATTTATAGGACTATTTTTCCCCACACATTGCATTACTGTGGCTTCTATTTGTGGTGTCGCAGTGTGAATAGCATTTTTAGGATGGTGAATAACATTGTAACTGAGACCATCATTCGTCTTTGAACAGTCTGCAGTACACTTTGTCGTTGCTTCTGCACACTTTTCTTGTGTCAGCTTGTTTACTTGTGTATATGCACTTTACCCATCGTCCGAAGTTCTATTTTTATTCAATGTTTATTACATCATTTGCCTTTTCATTCTTCACCATTCCTTTATTTAAGAAACAATAATAATAATCTCATAGCTTCTGATTTGTAGGGGTCAGGCACGCTGTCACTGAGCTCATGAAACACAGATTAAATGCTTGTAAGTTTGAATTGTGGATTAAATTTCACAATTGTGATCTTCCGGTATGACTACAGTAATATCAAAAAGTCGAGAAATGTAAAAAGAAGAATGAGCTTAGTAAACAAGGCTAAACTATTATGTTCACCTTATGTGTGACATCTTTCTGCTGAAAAATTGTTCGAGCTCATAGGTAAGTGAGTGCAGGAAGATCCTCGGCAGCTATTAGCACTATTGCTAGCTGTCAGCTGTGAAGCACAAATGGCTGCAGGAGATAACAGTAGCCATCGATGGTTCTGTGACAACACTGAGGCATTGCAATAGAGACATTTACAATATTGCGTTAACATGATCATTTGAGGTAGGCACGCAGGGGTGCCGTGTCCAGACCACTGCAACTGTCAGGGATTTTCTTATACGGACTCGACTATACTTATCTGTTTAACTTAAAAGTTTTTTAGTGCAAACGTAATACCAGTAGACTGCACATTTTTATATAAGATTAATGTATGTTTTATTTGAAAACATCACATACTTGTAGTCTTAATTGTTTGTATGTAGTGTTTCCTTAAATTAATAAATGTAATTAAAAGAAAAAAAATTCAAATAGGAGGAAAAAGCTTGAAGCTGAAAGACGTGAAGCGGAACAACAAGCGGACTGGCGGGCTCGTGAAAGAGAGAGGGAAAGGGAAAGGGAAGCGGAACGTTCAACATGGCGTCGACCTGTTACTTCTACTCCAATTAATGATGTCAGTGATGGCCCACCTAGAAGGGATATGCCTACTGATTGGCGTAAAGGTGGCAGTAGTGGGACGCCTTTAGCTGCAGCATCAACTCCATCAAAACCAGAAGTCTGGAGGTCTTGTAAGTATCTGAATTGAGGCAGAACATCCTATTAATAAATCTTCCTGGAAGAAATAACAGACTAATTATTCCACCTGTTGTACATCTTGCTTTTTCTGTTCCTGATTTTGACACCACCTTCCCCAGATAAAGCAATTTTTAAAAGTTCTGTGGCCTGTAGGTTATATTATCTAGGATTATACCCAATTAATTATCACATAGAAGGCATTTCTTACAATATCTTCTTTAATAAAATACTTTCAGACTTTGTTGAAAAAAGAGAAGATATGCTTCTTTTGATTCTGTAAAGTGAATATAAAGAAACTGCTATTTAGCATTTGGGGATAGTTTGTAACTAACTTCAAGAAAATCTGCAATTTTTTCACTGAAAGATTGTTGTGATTTTATTTTCATTGTGATGTGCAGTGTCTTGCTAGAAATATGTCTGAAGTGTCAAGATAACTCACAAAATCTGTGGATTGTTGTCTGTTGTTTGGTACACTACATAGTACAAGGCTGCAAAGAACGACTCTTAATTTTTTATTCAAATAGCTACTTATTACAGAAAAAATCTCCAATACCAACTGTGGCCTTACATTAACAGGTGCATATTGGTTTTATTTACTATTTACATTTCTTTAAATCTCAACATAATGTCATTTAGACTATTATTTTTATGCTTTCATTTCTTATGAGTACTTTGTGAATTGCACTTAAATACTAAAATATTCATAGCAACCTCAGTGTATTTTGTTATTAAAATTAGTATTAATTAGTTTAAATGTTTCTAATTGCTATATCGGCTTCAACTGGATAAACACTTTCAATAGCCTGTGGGATGAGTCTTCACCTGAAGCATTTTTTATGCAATACATGTCAATATCCACAAACCACTTTGATATGCACAGCTGGGAGTACCAGCATGTTAGGGTACCCTCCGGTTCCAAACGCATATTGAGTGTGGGAAGAATGGCTGCATCAATGCTTCTGTGTGTGCTGTAATTAGTCTTGTCTTTACGGCCCCTACAGCAGTGATATGTTGGGAGCTGAAATACATCTTTGCATTCATCACTTAATACTTTTTCTTGAAATTTTGGAAATACTTTTGAAGGATAATTTGCTCACACCTTCAAGAGTCTGCAAATTAATGTTTTTCAAAAATTAATCTACAGAAAAGTGCGAGGTGAGTTCTTAACCAATTTCTCATGTAACTGTGTTTTGTATGGAAAAGTCATACAGTCTGGCATGCAGATAAGTTTGTCACAATCAGTGCAATACCAACTTGTTTCTTTCCTGCTTGCTTTGCCAGTTCGCTTCTCTGAACAAATTTTACAGATCCAAGATTCATCTTCGCAGTTGCAGGAATTTAATTAGGTAAGTATTGTCCTGTAATCCTATTGCTGGTAGTCACACTAGGAACAGTTTCTTGAGCCAGTATTGTGCCTTTCTTGTAGGGTGGTTCACTAATTTCTTTAAACTTCTCCACTCAGATATTTCTCCTTCTGATCCAGACTCATTCTGCTCTTCCTCTAGAGCTTCCAGAATTTCTTACTCGCTTAAAAAATGACACACATTTGTAGCATAATTGAAGTAAACAGCGAAGTCTAACATATACATGCACAAATCTCACAACTCCAGCATAAAATAGCTCAATTAGTCGTGACAGCAGCTATTAGTTCGCTACTGTTTCTCTCAAAGTAATTAAAGAAACTGACAACTCCTGCTTAGGGTTTGGTTGCATGACATTCATACTTTCTCATACAAAACCAGTCCAGGTTTCATCTAATAGTTGACTCACGCACCTTGTAAAACATCACAGTCCGAGGTATACATGGGCACAGTCCTTTGAATGCAATGTTATAGCCCAAGTTATGCTTTGGCTTGGTTGGCAGTGTCAGACAAATCTACATGATGGCTCGCGATGTGCTGTGACAGCCTTAGACCAAGACTCATTCCTTGGGTTATTGAAAATCACTATCCAGGTGAAACAATGTAGACACAGAAATATCATAAAAAAGTTAGTGCTGAGAAGCGTGCTTTCTTTTGCTCTCTTCCTAACATGTCATGTGTGAACTTGATAAACTTTTGTTCTGGTTTGTTGTAATTTATCATTGTTAAATTTCAAAAGTTAGTATGGTTAGTATATTTTCTGGTGACAGGTGTTATATCAGTTTTGTATTGTCATTAGATTCAAGTTTCATGAAAATGGTGATACTTTTTGTAGAAAAAGAAAAAAATTTACTATTGTGAAAAGCTTGTTTATTAAAAAGAAATTCTTAAACTATGTTTATTTTCTAGCACGACTGCGAGGAGAAATGGAAGGAAGCAGCTGGCGACGTGCAGAGCCTGTTGAAAATAGAGATGGACCAGACCGCTTTGGCAGCAGGGATGGAGAGCGCTTCGGTGACCGTTTCGGGGACCGAAGTCGTGATGGGGAACGTTTTGGAGATCGTGGACGAGACACTGATGACCGCTTTGATCGAAGTCGTGATGAACGTTTCGGAGATCGTGGAAGGGATAGTGATCGTTTTGGAGACCGCAGCCGTGACAGTGAAAGATTTCCTGATCGTGGGCGTAGTAGAGATGAAATATTTGGTGATCGTGGGCGTGAAAGTGATCGCTTTCCTGACAGAGATCGTGATGGATTTGGTGGTAGTGCACGTGACAAATTTGGTAGTGATAGAGATCGCTTCAGTAGTGATAGAGATAGATTTGGAGAAAGAGGATCAGCACTTGATCGATCACGTGATAGACCGCTGGAAAGAACACCAATGGTGAGTGTAATATTGCTTTTATTAACAACAATTTAGCAGATTTTGGCAGTTTATCATTAAGTAGCTTCTAAATTAGGACAAACTAAATGATTACTATGTGTCATTACGCTGTAGTATCTTTGTTGCAGAACTTCAGGGTTAATTACTTGCATCTTCAGAGAGCTCAATGAGTCAATTTTGAATCTGAAACTTCAATTTTAAGACATCAGTAGCTAATTAATTTGTTTGTATGCATACTAAAATATTAATAACGTCATGAAATAAATCTAAAGAGTGAATAACTTACTAGTTGTGATGCAGTAGTATTTTCTTGAAGAGACAGACAGCGTACTGTATTTGTGAAATTAGCCCTCCAGTCACTGTTGATTGATATATAGATTCTCTCTCTCTCATCTCAGAGTTGTTATGAATATTATTTTTTTTTCATTTTTTCTTATTTTTGCTATTAATTTTTCTCTTGGTGGTTTTATATACTTATTGTCACCACCACCACCACCTCCAGTGCACCCCTTTCTCCAGCTTCTGACTTCTTTTCCCTGTCTGCATCCTTTTGTCTGGCATTGATTTGTATGCTGCTTCCCATATCTGCTTCCTACAACTCTTTCATGATCTGTCATTATAACTTACATTAGCAACACCAAGAAGGTATGAGGAAAATGACTTCTGAAGTTTAAGACAGCCTTCAGTATCTTCTTGCACAGCCTTCAGAGCATTCTTTCCCAGCTGGAAAGTGCATTTGTGCCCTCTTCTTATCATACTATTTCCCACTACTTCTCTCTATGGTTTTCAGTTAAATCTGTAATCTTCTTTCATTTTCTCATCTTGTTAAAGAGTAGCATGGAAAGGCAGCAAACACAGATAAGAAATCAACCAAGTTCTGTTAGTCAAACCTTGTACCTTCTGATTCTTTGTTTAAGACAATTTTTTGATCTTCATGACAGCAAGCTTAATTACTGGAACTGGATGTTACAAAAATGTACTGCCGTGTGAGTTCTGCAGGCTTACTATGTTACTATTTTTGCTGAATATATGCAAAGCTTTGTTGTGTAGAGAATGTAGGGAATCAAATTTTTTACACAAATGTTGGAGTGGACCAAAAACAAGACTTTCTAGAAATTACACAGTGGATTTTTGTCTGTGTTTTAATAGTCAAACATAGTGGAAAATGGACAATTGGCTATAAAATTGACCAGCATGAGTTATAGTTTTGAAAAGTTTAATTGCTTGAAAGTAGTAAAGGTAATTAAGAAAAACTTAATCATTGATTTGAGAGAAAAGTGAAATTTTTTGCAAACAGAATAAAATTCAAATATATTTTGTGTTTTCTGACCAGAAATTAAGAAGAAAGAAATATCTAAGTGTTTTGTGAAATGATTTGCTAAAATGAAAGAAATATAATAAATTAGAGAAACACTTGACATGCCATTGAATAATGCTCAATATCATATACAGGAAGTAAGGTGCTGATTGAGAATTTAAATTCCAGTGTTTAACTTAGAATCCTATAATGTTAAAAGAGTACTGGAGGATATTTGTCTAGTGGAATTCCACTCAGTGGTCTCCCTACTACACTATCACAGTGACAATGACATTGGTGCATTCTACCAACAGACAACCCTTTCAATCAGTATGCCTATACATCTCACTGCCCAAACATTCAGAGTTTGGACGACAGTCAGCAGATTTCAAATCAGTTGTATTCTTTCAGTGAGCAGAACACTACTCCCCCAAGCAAAACATGGATTGTGATAAATTTTTAAGTGTAGTACAAGAAAGCAGAATTCTGTGGCATCCTCTGAATGAGAAACATAACAACCAGGAAACATTGTAGAATATATGGTCTGAAATTGCTACTTTATTGGAAACAAGTTTTTCAAAACTTAAAAATTTAACAATAATTAACTGAATGTTACATTATGCATGTTCTGTGGCTTTGTAGCCATTTCATCCGCAAACTATTCTTAAAATGCAATACGTCATGCGGGTAAAATCTTATCGGAAATACTAGATTATAAGTTCAAAAACTGTAAGTTCAAAAACTGTGTGTTCAAGTGACGAAAGTGGTGTATGTCAGTTTTGATGCTTAGTTGCTGAAGTGGAACTTTTTTGGGTTGTGGCAGGTGGGGATTAGCTGTCTACAAATTATTTTTATTACTGGTGTTTTTGTGCAAGTAGGGTGGTGTTTCTGTTATATGAGGTACTTCGCAAATATGGTGTATGTGTTTCCACTTTGCAGTGCTTTGCCTATATGAGGTACTTTGCAAATATGGTGTATGTGTTTCCACTTTGCAGTGCTTTGCCTGTTCAAAGTATCTTATTGTAAAATTTACATCGTCTTTCACATTTCTGCGTAATGACTGTCATTGAAGGACTGTCAGCATGTCTTTTATGCTGAATTTATTTGAAGTTGGCCGAGTGTTCATAATCGTGCGTTTCAGTGCCACCACAAATCATCTAGAGTATATAACAAAAATTTTCTCTCTTCATCTCTTATATTTGTTGAATGTTGTCCATTAACTGAGAAAAGTATGTACAGCATCGCCACATTAGAACAGACTCCAACCTCCTTGATAGTGAATCCTGCTCCCCTTGATCCCACCAAAAGCTTACGGAGGTCATATACACTGTGACAGAGCTGTTTGCCAATGTTATTGGGCAACCTCTGGTGACAGCATCTGCGGATTGTTTTCAGTGCCACTGTGACCACAAGCTAGCATAAGAGTATCTCAGCTACTGTACATGATTTCAAGCATCGTTCAAAGGTGTCAAAAGTTTCTATAATGTATTTTATTTCCTACTCTTAGATAAATCATTTCACAAAATATCAGACCATTTTCAAACTCTTTTCCCCGTTTTATTAGGGGATGTTCAGTACCAGATTCAATACAGTGTTGGGTATTAACACCAGTGCATACAATTTCATTAACATACTGATAATATTGGAACAAAAGTGTTGAGTCCAACAGTATGACAAAGTATCCATTGTGTTTTGTGCGTTGTTAATCTTCCCTTTAACAGAAAAGAAATCATTTAGAATATAAGGTGAACTATAATTGTGCGGTCCTCATGAACCATCTTGAACTAAAAATCAAATAAAAATGTAAGGATTAAAGGAAAAACACTCCAGTTGCAAACAAAATATTGGCCTTGACATAACTTTGACGGAACATACGTGTACCATATATTACATACCATCTTTACAATATTTTCCTTAAGACAAAAAGCACTAATTTTTAATACTGACAGAATAATGTTGCTGTCGGAGTGTTGTCATTATCTCTGTGTCTTTCTGTCACTGTCTCCTGTTCCTCAGCCAGTCTCCTTTTCTCTGTTATTCTTCTTCTTCTACTACTACTACTACTACTACTACTACTACTAGTCTCCTCTCACTGTCACATCCTCCCTCTTACTCTGTAGCTACTATCCCATTCATTCATTCCCACTGCTGCGCCCCCCCCCCCCCCTCTCTCTCTCTCTCTCTCTCTCTCTCTCTCTCTCTCTCTCTCTCTCTCACACACACACACACACACACACACACACACACACACTTCCACTTTCTCCTTCTCTTTGTTCCTTGCCCAGCTGGCACTGACTCCCTCACTCTTTTCCTAGGACTATTCTGTCACTGTCAGCTATGTTCCACTGCTACTGTGCCCCTCCCTTCCTCTCACACTGTTGTCGCCTCTTTTGCTCATTCTATACCACCACCGTCTGCTATATTTTACTATTTATAACTTTTCTGTGTCTTTCTCACTGCTACCATCTCCTCTCTCAGCATATAAAAGGTGCTGAAAAAGGTAAACTGAGGCAGCCGGTACCCCACTTTTCAGTCAGTATTTTTAAAACAGGAGGACATTTTCGAGTTTTTTATTTTGCATGCACTTCAGTACTACAACATGAGGTTCATGAAAGCCTTCTGGTGATAACAGAGGCACTTTACAGCAAATTTCTCCATGCTACATAACTTTATAAACACGCTTTCACATTGCATAAGATATTGTGAGTGTGTTTTACACGTGGTTGTAGTAGGGTAACTTTGATCGTTGTATCTCAGAAACTGATAAAGATATCCAGAATATTTCAGGATTGCTTGATATAGAGGTCTTAAGAATATATCGTAAAAATTTCAGCTGTTTTTGGTGTGTATCCATCCTGGAATGTACGGCTTTGTCGTGGTACCCAAAACTATTTTTCAGGTTTTCGCAGGAACTACTCATGAATTAAAAGATGTCTCCATCTCCATAGACCCCTTAAGATGCATCATTGGCCACATGCAATGCAAAAAGAACCAATGGATTTGCTCCTTTTCCGTAAGCTGGAGGAAGAGTGCAATATTCAACTGCGACTCTGTGCTGGAGGATTGTTATAGTAAGACATGCCTTCTGTTGGATGCACAAATGGTCCCTACCCCAAGGGCTATCCAAAATGCTTGACCCTACCTTTCTATCACCAGTAGAATTTGAGGTATGAACCCCAGAAAAATCCTGTGTTTACATCCGGCATTTACATCCGGCATTTTGGAACATGTTAAGTAGCGCATGCTGTTGCGTGCATACAGACAAGGTAAAATGTGGGACTGATGCAATGTTTGCATGGTCCAACACAAATATTTGAGCCACTTTCACGAGATAGTGAGTACAAACCTAATATTACTGGTACATGTTGCTGAACTCTGGTATGTTTTTTCATATCTTATACATGATACAAAATTTTTATTACTGAATTTTGTTCCCTTCATACTACATGGGTATTGCATTCGGGTCAATCCAAACTTAAGTGGTCCAATAAAAATTAAGTTGGTTGCTTGACCATTTTTAAATACAGGGTGATTCAAAAAGAATACCACAACTTTAAAAATGTGTATTTAATGAAAGAAACATAATATAACCTTCTGTTATACATCATTACAAAGAGTATTTAAAAGGTTTTTTTCACTCAAAAACAAGTTCAGAGGTGTTCAATATGGCCCCCTCCAGACACTCGAGCAATATCAACCCGATACTCCAACTCGTTCCACACTCTCTGTAGCATATCAGGCGTAACAGTTTGGATAGCTGCTGTTATTTCTCGTTTCAAATCATCAATGGTGGCTGGGAGAGGTGGCCGAAACACCATATCCTTAACATACCCCCATAAGAAAAAATCGCAGGGGGTAAGATCAGGGCTTCTTTGGAGGCCAGTGATGAAGTGCTCTGTCACGGGCTGCCTGGCGGCCGATCCATCACCTCGGGTAGTTGACGATAAGGTTTCATAACTAACCTTTTTCGTAGGACTCTCCATACAGTTGATTGTGGAATTTGCAGCTCTCTGCTAGCTCTGCGAGTCGATTTTCCTGGGCTGCGAACAAATGCTTGCTGGATGCGTGCTACATTTTCATCACTCGTTCTTGGCCGTCCAGAACTTTTCCCTTTACACAAACACCCATTCTCTGTAAACTGTTTATACCAACGTTTAATACCCCAACTATCAGGAGGTTTAACACCATACTTCGTTCGAAATGCACGCTGAACATCTGTCGTCGATTCATTTCTGCTGTACTCAATAACACAAAAAGCTTTCTGTTGAGCGGTCGCCATCTTAGCATCAACTGACGCTGACGCCTAGCCAACAGCGCCTCAAGCGAACAAATGTACAACTAAATGAAACTTTATAGCTCCCTTAATTCGCCGACAGATAGTGCTTAGCTCTGCCTTTTGTCGTTGCAGAGTTTTAAATTCATAGAGTTGTGGTATTCTTTTTGAATCACCCTGTATTTTAATTTTTGTATATGTGATTATTCTATAATTAAGAAGTTCAAAAGAGTTTTTTAAAAAAATTTACCTTTCACCTTTACTGAATGGCGGCCATTTTCTTTTGTAAGCGAGCGACAATGTTTCAGTTCAGAGACATTAGCAAAAATGTGAATATCTCTGCACTGGGTTACTTGCAACATTGCAATTGACATGATTGTTTTTAGAAGAACGTCTTCTACAACATCGTCTATTACACAAAATGCCATAAATTCAAAAATAACAAGTCAAAATGATCTCCCGAGTTTGGTATCCAAATTTTCAAAAATCCACTTTTTAGGCCCAAAAATAACAAATAAGAAGTGATTTATGAGAGTCTATTTTTTTCCTATAGTTAGATACCATACACTGCTGGCATCATATAGAGCAAGAACACTTACAAATGGTCCTTTAATTTTTTATGAATTTTTGAAATTTGAAAATTTTTCATTTTTGTGGAATTTTGGGTTATCTCAGGTGAGACTGAATATAAAAATAAGATTTTTGTCTAGTTTGTACATCTATATGATAGCACCGTACTGTAAAAATTTCAACATTGATATCTGACTGTGAACAAAGTTATGAATTTTCGAAAATGTGAAGATAATTCACATTACGCTACAACTGATCTTACGGCTGTTGCCTATTCATGTGTGATATTGGCGGGATACAACCAATTATTATTGAAGGAAGGTACTGAATTATATACAAAAAGTGGAAACATCGCAAATTAACATTTATATTATTTTGACCCACTTAAAATAAATATTTTCAATTAACATCCTTTGAGATGCGACTGTTCCTAAACCTTGTGGTGAATGTTAAGAACACTCATTTCTTCAGACAGCTTCTGTGATATAGAATAAGACCTCCCAGTTGCTGTGGTAAGTTCAAGCACTGAAAGTTTCCTTAAAACATTTTTCATTGGTATCCAAACTTTGTCACTAGTAGATTTCTTGAATGATGTTCTTGGGCCAGCAGGGTGGTAAAAATGCACAAAAACATCATTGTTTTCCAAACTTATTCTTTCAACCTCTCAACCTCTACAAGCCACCACTCTCCATCATACGCACATGCCACTATGTCATTCAACGTTAAAGACAGAGATGTAATTTTACTGACACAATGATCCTCATAAATTTCGGTTTCTGATGTTACATAGCATCGAACTAAGTTTTCTGCAATGCCAAGGAATTTGAGAAAATGCCGTGTTCATTTTATTGCTATACAGTTTTCAAATCTGGTTTGAAGTGTTGTTTTCATATGCAGAGCCACTTCTTTCTTGATCAGAAAATAAGTGATGCCTCTAATATTATCCTTGCAAAAGACATACATGTCCTGTACTGTGAGAATTTGGTCTGTGGTTGGTCTTTGTAGGCTGGCTTTACTTACTTCACGTTTTGTTGTACCTCGTACTCCATCACATACATTTTTACCACAGCAAGATGCAAAAAATGTGCCATTCAGCCTCCAACCCAAAGTCTACTTTGTGGTTGCACAGATTTGAAAAATTCTTTTTGTTCTTATACTGACTACCACTTCCATCTGAAAAGTATATCAATACCAGAGAAGGAAAGTTGCTACTCACCACATAACGGAGATGCTGAGTCGCGATAGGCACAATAAAAAGATACAATTAAAGCTTTTGGCCATTAAGACCTTTGTCAGCAGTGCACACACACACACACACACACACACACACACATACACATACACACATACACATCCATCTGAAAAGTATATCAATACCAGAGAAGGAAAGTTGCTACTCACCACATAACGGAGATGCTGAGTCGCGAAAGGCACAATAAAAAGATACAATTAAAGCTTTTGGCCATTAAGGCCTTTGTCAGCAGTAGACACACACACACACACACACACACACACACACACACACACACTCACACTCTCTGTGGTCTCAGCTCTCTGAGACTGCAGATGTGTGTTTTCAAGTTGTGTGTGTGTGTGTGTGTGTGTGTGTGTGTGTGTGTGTGTACTGCTGACAAAGGCCTTAATGGCCGAAAGCTTTAATTGTGTGAATCTTTTTATTGTGCCAATCGTGACTCAGCATCTCCGCCATATGGCAAATAGCAGCTTTCCTTCTCTGGTATTGTTACATTCCATCCTGGATTTTCCATTGTTTGAAAAGTAGCTTCTCAACCTTTGTAATTTATTACATACTTTTGAAACATATGTACAGCCAAAGTGCTGTGCTCCAAATAGTCGCTTAGAATGCAAATGGAAGAACTGCAAACTTCATCTTTCTCATTTTTAAAGTAGAGAATAAATGGATGCACTGTTGCCTGGTCATTGACCCAGTGGTACTCTTGTATTGCATCCTGAATCACAAATGTAACATGTTCTGCAAAATCAGCTAACACTATGCATTCAGTTTCTTGAAGTTGTGCTTTATTGTCCTTCAGAAACTTACTTTGGGTTTTAGAAACGTAGTGATGACTTTTGAGTTTTTGTAAGTTATCAATTACAGATTCCAAGTACTCTTCCTTAGATTTAACCACTGTTATCATTTCTGCCCTGTCAGTTGTGACCCACTGTTTGAAGGTAATACTCTCTGGCATTTCCTCATCATATTCGTGAAACAGTTCAATAATAGTTTCTTTACCAGGGCATTTATTACACAAACAGTTGTAGAGTAAAGTGAATTATTTCCTCCTTTTCAAAAATTCATATCTTTGTTCAGTCAGATATCAATGTTGAAATTTTTACAGTACGTTACTATAGGTGTACAAACTATGCAAAAATTATATTTTTATTTTCAGTCCCACCTGAGATAACTAACCCAAAATTTCACGAAAAATTTCAAATTTCAAAAATTCATAAAAAATTAAGGAAACATTTGTTCTTGCTCTGTATGAGGCTAGTAGTGTATGGTATCTAAATGTAGGAAAAAATACTCTCATAAATCACTTCTTGTTTGTTATTTTTGGGCCTAAAAAGTGGATTTTTGAAAATTTGGATACCAAACTTTGGAGATCAGTTTGACTGGTTATTTTTGAATTTAGGGTATTTTGTGTAATAGACAAGGTTATGGAGAACACTTTTCAAAAAACAATCATGGTATATTCAAATTTTCACTAATGTCTCAAGACTGAAAAATCATCGCGCGTCTACAAATAAAAATTGCCACCATCCGGTAAAGGTGCAAGATAAATTATTTTTAAAAAAATTTGAACTTCTCTTATATAGGGCAATCACATATAAAAAATTAAAATATTAAAAAATGGTCAAGCAACCATCACTGGACCACTTCATATGGATTGACCCATTGATTTTGTCACCAAACTAATAGTGAAAGGTTCTTCTCCCCAATATTTCCAATATCAGTACCCTCAATATTTCTGTATGGTGTTAGGAAATTATTGAATAATTGGTATCTGTACTAATACCATATGTATTGAGAGGAAAATATTGATACTTACATAAGTAATAGTGTTACACCTTAAGTCCTAGATCACAAAAATGAAGCTATCTGGAATGGAAGTCATGTATAAGCTATGTACAGAGACCAGAAGCTAGGAAACATTAAATGTAGCATCTTTGTTTTGTCAAAGTTACAGCTAAGCTCTTTTTTTTTCTTTTTTTATTGATTAGACGTAAAAATCCAAAGGTTGTAACGCTGCATGCGTGATCACGAATTATGAGTGAGTGCTTTAAAATTTACTGTAAAAAATGGGGGGGGGGGGGGGTCACTGGGAAGCTTTATCATTGTGGAATGTTTGCATTTGCAAAAATGTCAACAGTTTTCTCCTGAAATGATCTTTGCTTGTTTTCTAGTTTGGCTCTGTTGTCAAGGACAGCATTTTCCCATTGGTGAACAGAATACTCTGAGTTAAGGTGTTTTTAGAGATTTTCTTTTTTCACTCAATTCGATAATTTTACAAAATATGCTGAATATTGATTTCGAGCTTTTGTGGGGGATTGACACCCGTGTTATCCATATTTGACAATGCTACAGATAGCACCGACAACAAATTGAGCATGACAGTAGAACCAAAAATAGCTCTATTTGCAAATTAGGCGATGTGAAAGCAATTTCATAGTATAAATGGTAAAATAATTCATCTGGATACAAGTGCTACAAAATAGCATGGATTATACAGTTTTACAGCTTTGCATTTTCAGACAGAATTTGCGTCTACATTACCATTTAGCACAAATGTGAATTTTTAAGGTCCTTGCCAATAGTCATGTGGTGGTCTTACAAATGGGACATAGCCAATACCAAAAGATTTTGGGTGTTACATTATGCCTTTATAAACACTAGTTTTATATAAATTAAGTTACATTCATTTCTGAAGCTGTTATTCAATAAGTGTCTTATTCCCTTACAATAAATTGAAAACAACTGGTTTTGTATTAATGTACTGTCTTTACTATTCAGTTGTTAGTAATCTTTGATGGCAGTGGATTGCAACAGTTCTTGAAGCATGTCTTGCTGTGAATGTTTATCACTACAGCTGTTCAAGGCCTGTGGCGCATTTGTCTGCTGTAATAATTTTGAGACTTACACGTATTTGTCATTTGGCTGTTGCAAAATACATTTACAAATCACATTTAACTGCAGAGCAACTGCTGGATCCTCAGTGCGCCTTATTCCTTGTGCTAAACATCAGTGTTTCTAGTTTTATGTAAGCACTTTTGGCAGACCACCCAAACTTTGTTTACTGTAAATCTGACAAATGTAGATGTACAGTACATGATTTTGTTGTCAGTTTGATGTCCTGCTTACAGCAGGATTTCAATACGATCCGTAGGTTGCTAGGACATGTCAGTGTACATTCTGGTTTCTATCCAATCTGTGTTTTTGCATTTTGTTGTGAGACTGTAGTGTTGTTATAGACTCCAGCAAATAGTGTAAGTAAGGTATTTAAATATTTAACTGCCATAGTACCTGTCCAAAGCCCAGAACTAAATTAAAACTGGGGAATGATAAATGTGACAATGCAGCAATCAAGATGTGGTGTGTAGTAAACGAAGGGTTATTCTATTGAATGAAACTTAACGTATTAAAAATTGGCAGATAAGTAATGTATTGGCTGTCAGTCTTCATTGTTCACATTTGCAGTGTTTCAAAAGTTGTAATCCATCTCATTTAACTTCCAATGCAACGTGGACAATAGGTGCTTTACAGTTGTTGCAATTTATCTATTGTGTAGCCACATGCCAAATTTGGCCAGCAGGTAGCGATGGCTTCTGAGGTTCAAAGAGAATGCTATTTCTTTCCATTCTGCTGTTAAGAGATTTTATACTTCACAGATACACTGCGCTGTACCCAGAAGTTTTGAGCATGCCTTGCTGAATTTATTAATGTCGCACATTTCTCATTCACATACATTTGCAAAGTTCTGCTGCTCTAACAGTAGACTCAATTTTGATGGGAGTTTGTTTAGAGAAAAAGATTCACAGACACTTTTACCACTACACCAGTCATTATATCCTCTCTGCAGCACAAACATTTTCACCAAAGACCTCAAGAATAATTTCTTTAATTATGTGCCACACTGTGCATCATTTACTGATTTACTTCCCGCTGCTTGAAGTGTGGCTGTTATCTGTATCGGCAGTAGCAGAAAGCAGCCAAATGCAAATGAGAAAATTTTTTCTCGCGCACCACAGCTGCCAGATTCGCGAATGCGCAGAGTTCTCTGAGTTGTAGTGGGGAGGGGGTTAGTCTCCACCTAACCCCTGTTTGCGTTAAGTGATTTCGCTATTTTCTCTTCGTTTACATCTCCCACGTCAAATGAAAATGAAACGGATTTCTGGGCCGGGAGCTATTGAGTGAATTATAATACATCCACATAATTATGGAGGGCAAAAATATATTATTAGTTTGTTTTCTGATTTTATTTTATTCCCAAATTATTAGCAGTCAAGCATTAATCGCCTTGTAGAACAATGAAGTTGTACTACAAGAAAATTTATATCCCAAAAACCACACTGAAAAGCTTAATATCAGATGGGACCTACTTCATTGTGAATCTGGAAAAACCAATGTGCACTTCAAGCCGAATTATGGATTTTAGTGTGGTTTACGAAATTCCAATACTTTCAGAGTATCCTCTGATGTCCTGTTTCTTTTATGGCGTAATGTAAGCTCCCGTAGTGCTTTAGACATACGAACATTCGGGCTTCCTACACCACTATAGCTTCGCACGCACAGTAAGGCCTGTATTCTGGCGCTCTCTGGCAACTGCTAAATCGAATCCATTTCTAACAGACTCAGGATAGTATTGCGAACGGTAGTTCGAAAAGTGTTACTTTCAAAGTAAATTTCTTTTTACGCAATATGATTATGTGTGAGAAAGTGGGATGAATTTCTTGAATCACAGTGCGTTTAAAATTGAACACTTTGAGGACCAGTCACTTACAAGAATTTCGAGCCTAGAAGACCAGACATTTATGTCATTATTTTAAATTTACTGGCACATTTGTGTGATGTATCTTACACGCAATATAGAACAGTATTACATGTGAAAGCTTAGCTTCTCTTGTAGCTTATTAATCATCGAGACCTATATTATATTATATGTGAAAGCTTAGCTGTTCTTGTGGCTATACTATGTATATTAATGTAAACCATTAACTTTTCCTCTTTGTGTGTTCGCGCTGTGTAACAGTGATCTTGATATTGGCTGACTGCATCACGTGTCCTATGCTCTGAATATCTGCTGTCGTCGGCTGGCAAGATCACGTGGCATGAGATATGATTGGCTTACAAAAGGACATAGCAATCTCGATTTCAACGCTCCGGAAACTAACGTGCTGTGTTTGGTGCAATTCGAATTTATACTTTCGTAATACGAAAATATGCAGCGTATGTGTTGCTACACATCAAAGGTCTTTCCAAAACTTCTCTCCCCCATTTCTTTTTTTCCGGGGAGTTCTTTGCTAGTGTATAAAACATTAACCTTTCAGAGCAGTGATAAGTTGTACAGTTCCAAAGGAAAAATCTACAGAAAACCTAATGTCACTTAGCATGGATAAAGTGTATTTTTGCCCGAGAAAAAGTATATTTTTTAAACGGAATATCCGGGAATAATCTGGGAATTTTTTTTCCTTGTCCACGTATACACCCTGTACATTATCTTAATCAATCTATGTATCTCAGCATAAAAGTATTCCTCCTGTTTCACAGTAAACTGTGGGTTACACAGTTTTTGCTTCATCTTTGATAATAGCAAAATACACCGAATAATGCAGTACTCTCATTTGAGCGACCATTTACCAAACTTTTGATTATTGTTTTTGAATATTTTATACTTCAGTGCATTAAACTACTAATTGTTGTTGTATGGTCCCTTGTGCTACACAGAACAAAATGTATCCAGTAATAATAGTATCAGCCACCAACATTATAACATGAGAAAGCGACGAAAAAAATTGACACTATTTTCCAGAGCAATTAGGATTGATCTTGATCGAATCATGATTTAGTTTGTGTATGTCTTGACAAGTGTACCTCTCTATGTATACAAGTGGACATTTGCTAGGAGGAATGAATAAGTCCCGTAAGTAGCTACACAATTGTTGCAGGTAATTGCATTCTACTCTTAATTTCCATTCCATTTTACTGTGTTGCTGCGAGAAAATATTGTAGTCTCATTTAAAAATAAAAGAAACCAATTATTTTCTTTCCCTTCCATGTAATGTGAAGAAATGGAATCCCTAGTTGTGAACACCTGATTTTCAATTAAGGTCTTTGAAGGATGGCTTGCTACACAATCTTTCCTGAGTGCTTAGATAATTTTTGTCAATGCATTGGCCATTTTTCATTGGTATTGATTTAAATTTATGAATGATCTTCCCTGAACAAGACAACATATTTTTATATTAGTGAAAAGATATAATCTTACTGAGTTCTCTCAAATATAACAAAATATAGAAACAATGGACGAGAAAACAATTTACGGAAGATTAATTAGTGAAAAAGTGATTTTGAAGTGCCCAAAATGGAAGACTATGTGGGTTGTGGGTGCAGAGATTGAGCCAGCTACAAAATATTGAAGTGCTGTTAGTCTTAGCTTCACAGACTTTCCAGTGCAATAAGAAAATATGATTTCCATCTGTGACAACCAGTTCTCCACTAAAAATGTTGAAAAAAGTTAGGAGTTGCTAATTATGTTGTGCAGTATTAGCTGTGAAATACAAAACTATCAACAATATATATTAAAAAGAAAACACTTGAATTTACCACTTGAAGTCTATGTATATTCCACTGGTCACCGTTCAGTATTTGTAAGACAGGACTTTATACCATTACCAATTTCTCTTTTGTTCCACTTACGTGACAAAAGTCAAAAAACAAATGCCCTTTCTGTATACACGCTCAATTTTCTCTCATCCCATTCTTATACCTAATACTTCATTTTGACAGTAAAAGTCTGAAGTGAGTTTTCTTAAAAAAAATTTATCCCCACCCCCCAAAAAAAGAAAAAAAAAGAAAACAGTAGATGCAGGTGAATAAGATAAGTAGATACCAATTTTTTAGGCATTTGACATTGTGTAACATTGTCCACTGATACCCCAGATTATCGTATGAAGTATCTTGGTTGATATGCAACTGGCTCAGTAAAATTTTAATTAACAAAACCCAGTACATCATAATGGACATCAGAAGTTCAACAAAAAATAAGGAAAAAGGCATGTGTACTCAAAATAAGCATAATAGGATCTGTAGTGCTCTTGTAGACATAAGTGAGTTATCCGATAGTGTCAGCGGTTTTATCACATTGTTAGCTGAAATTGCTGTTGTCAACTGGAAAGTGTCATTGTTGGAAGTCTGTAAGAAAAATGCAGAATGACCTTGATCAAATTTCTACAGTACCTGATGATGAGTGGCAGCTCTTTTTAAATGTGGACAAATGGAATATAATACGTGTTACATTATTGTATGATTACACGATTGCAGAATAATGACTGGAAAGTGTCATATCCGTTAAATATATGAGTATAAAAATGTAGGTAGATTACAGACAAACAGCCTTTTGCTTGCTGTACATGAAATTTCCATTTCCTGTGTGCGCAGACAACGTTTAGTTGTTATAACAAGGAATCTTCAGTGGGTGTCAGTAAAGTGTTCAATTCACTGTTTGAAACAAAGCAAACCTGTTTAAAATTGGTTGAACATCTCCACGTGTCCTATAATAACTGTGATTTTGTGACATATCATTTCAGCAACATCATCATTCAGCCCTGAGCTTAGATTTTGTTAATGAAAAATTTGTATTTGTGGCCAATGCATTGTTCTTGCACAAAGCAAGATTGAAATACTTATGTTACGAAACCCCCACTGACTGGAAATTTTCGCCTGGTTTTCCACATGAAGGAAAACTTCATGGTTTTCTAATAATGGATATTATACCAACTGAAGGTGCTTTGTAAAAAAGATGAAACACATCTTGGTTCTTAAATAAAATGAAAAATTGCTATGCAGCACGCAAAAAGGCATTTTCTTGTAAACTGCTGCAATTTTTATATATATCTCGTGAAAAATAACCACAGTCATCAACTTCTTATGTAGCAGTATGCTCCCTCCCCTCTCCACCGTTCCCCCTCTCCGCCATTTCTACCCAGGGGGTTAGAATAGGCCCGAGGTATTCCTGCCTTTCGTAAGAGGCGACTAAAAGGAGTCTCTCACCTTTTGGCCTTTATGTGGTTGTTTCCTGTAGGGTTTGACCTCCATTTTTCAAAATTTTCCCGAAGAGTGAGCCATTTGCGAAAGGGCACCTTACACGGTGCATTGTGTCCTTCGTGCATTGAAATCTTTTGCCCACTTTCTCGTCGTGGCATTGCAGTCCCTCTCATCCTCCATCTCTTGAGTGAGGATACCTTCCTGGGAGCGTTTTCCTCCACCCACTATGCAGTGTTGTTTTCTGTGCCGATGAGGACCATGGAATTCTTTGCATCTCATATCCAGCACGGTAGCCAGTCCATTGCGGTGGGGCCACCATGTACCCTGTTGGTTGTAGCCCCCTGACTACGCAGGGATCGCTCTGCTGATGCCTGCGCCGTTAACCCCCCACGTATGCCAAGGAGTACATGCCCGTCACCCTGGGGCATTGGGACTCCCAGCAATTGCCATCCTGCCAGGTGGCCTTTGCTGCGGCTGGGTGGCGCCCGTGGGGAGGGCCCCTGGTCGGAGTGGGTGGCATCAGGGTGGATACGTACGATGAAACTTACCACATCATCACTTGCTGGTGATCAAACACCAGCAGTCTCAAAGTGTTCCAATTCTCAGTACATTGCAAGGAAGTATGATCCTAAATTGTTCGCCTCGCTGCGATGTCAAGCCATATATCCCTCCCCAATGCAGTGCTTTAAGTTCTGGAAGTTCGGCCATTATATCTTCCCGCTGTACTTTCAGCATCACATATCGAGATTGTGGACGTCCATCCCATCCCAATACTCCATGTGTCCTGCCTCCCATCTGTGTCAACTGCAGAGAGCATCATTCCTCTTGCTCACCAGACTGCAGGATTTTACAGCGAGAAAGGAAAATCATGGAATACAAGACCCTGGATCGACTGGCCAAGAGGAAATTTGAGCGGCTACACCCTGCGGCTATGACTGCCGCTTCGAGAACAATAGTAGCCCCATCAGTTCCGCGAGTTATAGTCGGCTCTCAGAGCCGGAAGACTACACCTGCCCCCTTGTTGGTGGGAGACACTTCCTTCCCTGTTGCTCCCGCACCACAGAGCTCGGGAGCACTGTCCCCCCCAACCATCGCGGACACCAGTCCCCACTTCTCAGCCGGAGAAGCTTAAGTCTTCTTTGGCTCCTCTGCTAGGAGGGGGTCCCTTGAGTCACCCCCTTCCCAGGTTTCTGCTAGTGGGAAAGATGATGTCCACCACTGACTGAAATGCCCAAAAGCAGCTGGTCGTAGGGCTTCACGATCATCGTCAGTCCCGGTTGCCGAATCAGTGAAGCTCTCCCAGCCAGAGAAACCCAAGGATCAGTGAGAGAAATCCAAAAATTAGACCCCGAAGACCTGCTTTCTGCATTGCTCTCCAGGAAACATGGCTCCCGGCAATGCGGACCCCTGCCCTTCGCAGCTACAGGGTATATTACAAGAAACATAGTGAATATAATCGTTTGTCAGATGGAGTTTGCATTTGCCCTGAACTCAGTGTGTAGTGAACCTATGCCCCTTCAAACTCCTCTCGAAGCTGTGGCTGTCAGGATATGGACTATGCAGGAAATAACATATATCTCCCTCCAGATGGTGTGGTACCCCTGAACATATTGGCTGCACTGATTGATCAACTCCCTAAACCTTTCCTACTTTTGGGAGATTTTAACGCCCATAACCTCCTTATGGGGTGGCACCGCGCTTACTGGCCGAGGCAGAGATTTCGAAAATTTGCTGTCCCAACTCAATGTCTGCCTCTTAAATACTGGGGCCGCCACACATTTCAGTGTGGCTCATGGTAGTTACTCGGCCATTGATTTATTAATTTGCAGCCCAGGACTCCTGCCATCTATCCACTTCCCCATCTTCCTGTCACTCCCGTGGCATCGTGCCCTCGGACACCTACTCAGATGGGCTTTAAACAAGGCAGACTGGGTAGCCTACACCTATGCTGTCACCGTTGAATCTCCCCCATGTGTTGTCATCAATGTTGTGATTGAGCAGGTCACTACAACGATAATTTCTGTGGCGGAAAATGCGATCCCTCATTCTTTAGGGTGATCCCAGCGAAAGACAGTCCCTTGGTGGTCGGCAAGCTCTACAGCGACATAAGCGGCACCCATCACTAGAGCACCTAATAGCCTTTAACGGCTCTGTGTCCGTGTTCACTTGCTTATGAAACGACGGAAACGGGAGTGTTGGGAGAGGTACACGTCGACCATTGGGTGTCATGTGTCACCTTCCCAAGTATGGACAAAGATCAGATGTCTTTTTGGGTACCAGACCCCACCCGCTGTCCCTGACGTTAACATCAATGGCGTGCTCTCTACTGACGCAAATGCGATTGCCGAGCACTTTGCTGAGCACTATGCTTGAGCCTCTGCATCGGAGAACTACCCCTCCAGCCTTTCGCACCCTCAAACAGCGGATAGAAAGGAAAGTCCTCTTGTTCACTGCAAGCCACAGTGAACCGTCTAACACTGCATTTATATAGTGGGAGCTCCTCAGCACCCTTGCACATTGCCCTGACAGAGCTCCTGGGCCGGATCGGTTCCACAGTCAGATGATTAAACATCTATCGTCTGACTGCAAATGATATCTCCTCGTCATCTTCAACCAGATCTGGTGTGATGGCGTCTTTCCATTGTAGCAGTGAGAGAGCACCATCATTCCGTTGCTAAAACCCAGTAAAAATCCTCTTGATGTGGATAGCTATGGGCCCATCAGCCTCACCAACGTTCTCTGTAAGCTGCTGGAATGTATGGTGTGTTGGTGGTTGGGTTGGACCCTGCAGTCACGTGGCCTACTGGTTCCAAGTCAGGGGGGCTTCCGCCAGGGGTCACTCTACCGCAGATAATCTTGTGTCCGTCGAGTCTGCCATCCAAAACAACCTTTTCCAGACGCCAACATCTGATTGCTGTCTTTTTTTTTACTTACGTAAAGCATATGACACGACCTTTCGACATCATATCCTTGCCACATTGTATGAGTGGGGTCTCTGGGGCCCACTCCAGATTTTTATCCAAAACTTTCTGTCGCTCCGTACTTCCATGTCCAAGTTGGTGCTTCCCATAGTCCCCCCCCCCCCCCCCTCCCCCTCCGCCTAACCAGGAGAATGGTGTTCTGTAGGGCTCCGTATTGTGTGTATCTCTATTTTTAGTGGCCATTAACGGCCAAGCAGCAGCTGTAGGGCCTTCAGTCTCCCCTTCTATGTATGTGGATGACTTATGCATTTCGTACTGCTCCTCCAGTACTGGTGTTGCTGAGTGATGCCTACAGGGAGCCATTCACGAGGTGCAGTCATGGGCTCTAGCCTACGGCTTCCAGTTTTGAGCCCCAAAGTTGTGTGTTGCCGTTGGTCGACTTGGCTACCTCACCTTTGTCAGCTTAAGCAGAACTGCTGGCAGCCCCTCAATGCCCTCTGCTGCCTGAGCAACACCAACTAGGTTGCAGATCGCTCTACGCTGCTGCAGCTCTACAGAGCCCTTGTTCAATCCCACCTTGACTATGGGAGTCTGGTTTACAGTTCGGCGGCGCCCTCAGCATTGCGTTTCCTCAACCCAGTGCACCACTGTGGCATTCACCTAGCAACAGGAGCTTCTAGAACAAGTCCGATAACTTGTCCTGCTGGAAGCCGGAGTCTCTCCATTGCGGGTCCAATGTACACAACTGCTCACCAGTTATGTTGCACACATTCGTAGTTCTCCTGAGCATCCGTATTACTGTCTCCTCTTCCCACCCACAGCAGTTCATCTCCCGCATCGGCGGCCCAGGTCAGGACTCACAATTGCAGTTCGCGTGCGATCCCTTCTCTCTGAACTGGACTCCTTCCCCTCTACTTGAAGTCCATTCACGTACACCTCCATGGTGTACACCTCGGCCGAAGCTTCGTCTGGACCTTTTGCATGACCCTAAGGACTCCATTAACTTCACCGCTCTCCGCTGTCGCTTCCTCTCAATTCTTGATGTGTTCCAGGGCTCTGAAGTTGTTTACACTGATGGCTTGATGGCTGACGGTAATGTTGTCTTTGCCCCTATGTCCACAGAGGCCATATTGAACAGCATTCCTTGCCTGCTGGCTGCAGTGTATTCACTGCAGAGCTTGTGGCCATATCTCGTGCACTTAAATACATCCGTTCCTGTTCTGTTGAATTGTATCTCCTCTGTTCTGACTCCCTGAGCAGCTTACAAGCTATTGACCAGTGCTACCCTCGCCATCCTTTGTTAGTGAACAGCCAGGAGCCCATCTCTGCCCTGGAATGGTCCAGTTTGTGTGGACTCCAGGACATGCCAGAATTCCAGGCAATGAACATGCTGACAGGCGGGGGCTGTCTATGTGTGGAAGTCTTCCCTGCAGGCTTCTCGCAGGGAATCCGCATTGGCCAAATGTGACTCTCACATGGTTACCTCCTACGTCGTGAGGACCCACCTCAGTGTCGCTGTGGCTTCCAAATGATGGTTGTCCACCTCTTGCTGGACTGCCCACTTTTAGCTGCTCTGTGGCAGACTTTTAACTTTCCCAGCACCCTACCTTTGGTGTTGGGTGACAATGCCTCAACAGTAGGTTTAGTTTTACGTTTTATTTGTGATGGTGGATTTTATCGTTTGATCTGAGTTTTAGCGCATGTCCTTTGTCCCCATGTGTCCTCCACCCTAGGGCTTTTAAGTTGGAGGTTTTTTGTGTGTTGCAGTGTGGCTGGCTTCGTTTTTTTAATCTCATCGTCAGCCAGACATGGTAATCTGCTTTCTTGTTTTTAATCTCCTCTCCTGTTTCTTGCATCTCTCTGTGGTTTTCTTGTCCTGTTTTGTCCATTGTAGTGTTTGTTGTCGTCCTATCATTCTTCTGGTTCTTCCTTTCTCCTGTTGTGCCATATGTCTTCTTTGTTTTCTTCTTTCCCTTGGGTAATTGTTCTACTGGGAACGGGGGACCAATGACCTCACAGTTTGGTCCCTTCCCTCCCCCCCCCCCTTTAAACCAACAACCCCCCCCCCCTCTGGCCCTCCCCCTCTCCTCCTTTTTTTGTCATCACTATATTCATGCTGGTACATAAAGCTGTACATCACCATAAATCAAACGCGCATTTCTGACAATGTTCCACGTTTCTCGTGTTGGATGGCATGCCAAAGTAATTAGAGAATTTCACCATAGGCCTTTGAATTCATTGTTTCTCCTCTTGGTTTGAACTCCGCGTGGATCAAAACCTTTCAGTCCCAGAAAACTGTTGCCATCGCTTTTCTGATGTTGAGATTTCTGATTGTTGTGAGGGAGTTCGAAAGATGATGCTCCATAGACTGATGTTTGCCCTCCGTAGTTCTGTAAGAAACATAAGTTGTTGTTGAGATATTCATCACTAACATTGACATGTCTTACTAACATCTTTCAGAATCTTAGGCACTCACCATGCACACATTTTTTGTAGCCAAGATGCAGTGTCATTATTTTATGTAGAAGCAGTCGTGAAATTTGTGGAAAGTCTCATGTGATGTGCTTAAAGTAAAAGGCCGCTTTTCCTGAATTTTGTTGTCCACAGTTGCTTTCAAGTCATTCATAATTACTGATGGCCTTAAACTCCAATGTTCATTGTGCACACTGATTCTTCTCTGATAAAACATAATGCACCATCTCCTCACTGAAGACTCGTTCATTGCGCTATCACCATAAACCTTCTTTGTTTATAAATTTCAATTTGCCAAACATTTTGTGGCTGTGTGCTCACATATGGTGGGATTTTCAATGGGTGCCACTATTTCGAAAACCGAGCGAGGTGGCGCAGTGGTTAGCACACTGGACTCGCATTCGGGAGAACGACGGTTCAATCCCGTCTCCAACCGTCCTGATTTAGGTTTTCCGTGATTTCCCTAAATCGTTTCAGGCAAATGCCGGGATGGTTCCTTTGAAAGGGCACGGCCGATTTCCTTCCCAATCCTTCCCTAACCCGAGCTTGGGCTCCGTCTCTAATGACCTCGTTGTCGACGGGACGTTAAACACTAACCACCACCTACTATTTCGAAAGGTCGCAGACCAAAGAGGCATGACCATTTGCCAGCAAAACTCAGCTTACAGAGGTGTGGGAAGGAGCTAACTAGCAAGTTTGCAATTGTGGTGGTGGGGGACCAACACTGGGAGTGGCACACAGTCATTACTTTTCTTGACGATCTTCGTCATTACTTCTGCTTCACACTCTGAATTTTGTGATCAACAGATATGTACTGTTTTTACTAGCTTTTCATCTAAAATCTATGTAGATTTCTTATTTTATGTTAAAATATTAGGCAAAGTTGTATGTAGATTTCTGAAAGAATAAAGTTTGATATTTTGAGGGGTGCTTTTCCACACCCACACCCCCATCCTTCCGAAGATAGTCAGCTGTCAACAGGACAAAGATCTGCAGCGGCGCTGCTATAATGCTGCTATGCATATACTTTTTTGGAAGCTGTACACTAAAAGTGAACGTAACGATTAGTTCACTTGTCTTGTGCATAATGTTCCCCTGCTAGAAAATAGTCAAGCAATTTGATTTCCATCAGTTCTATCTACTATAGAAAATGTAGATCTCCATCGTTCAAAGAATTTGTGCTGTATTTTAAAGTTATGAAGGAGTACTAAAATTTTCTTGAAGCAATTAAAAACAAATCAAAACAGTATTACATCTACCAAAGAGACTTGTGGTGCCTTTTAGGTGCTGGTTTGAACATTTAGTTGCTTTGGAGGTTTCAAATGCAATTTTGTTGCTCCAGCCCCTCTCCCTAATACGTGCTCTTCCTGCATTACTCCCTACTGTAATGTGTCAGTCGATACATTTTAAAAATGGAATTTAAGTCTTTTCTGTAGGAATTATACAATTCGTTTCAGTGTTTTACTCCATGCAGTGATAGGCGTAAAGTGGTTCTATTTAATGAAAGAAATGTGCTACATAGACATTAAAGTAGATTTCAGTTTCTATGAAGCTGCAAATATTTAGCACATATTGTTATTTGTGTTCAATTTCTCCAGGCTACTGGAAGCTGGAGGGCAGCTCAGAGACCTGTTGAACCAGAGGCCAATGATGATGATCGTCGCTCGGCAGCAAGGTAGCAGCGTTTTGGTTTGCAATTTGTAGTGTTACTATATATTACACCTTTATTAAATATTCATTAAATAAATAGTATCTCTCTGTGGTGTGTAAATGAAGCTTTATCAGTTTCTCTACTTCATGACCAAAGATATCTTACCACAATTATTATGTTCTAAACTTCATGGTTATAAACAACTATGTGTATCTTTCTGTAACATAAATTATAATCAATACAAGATACGTCATTCATTTATTTTCATGTAATGTACACTGACAGGCGACAGAAATCTTCTTTCCTTTTAGAATAACTTTTTCTTTGCATTCTTCTGTAAATCAGTGACTAGGTTATTAATTGACATAGCATCAGACTATTTTAAAATTCACTATTTATTTAAACAAAACTGTTACAAAAACATGACTGCGCCTCTCTTTGCATGTGCTCAGTTCAACAACCACAGAGAGAAGACAAATTACACCTGCATCTCATTTTTCGTTTATTTTTAAGACAACTGAAAATGGGACAACAGCAGGGGTAAAATTGCTCAACTGAGCACCTAATCAATAGTGGAGGATAGCTGATGAGAAAATTAAAGATTGAAATGCTACGTGAGTCCATGAAACTTAAACTGAAAGAGTTATGTCAGAGCTGTTGGAGACGTGATACATTATGTGGGGAAAATTATAAAAGTACTTCCCACAGACAAAGCTCACACACAGTATTTCTACTAAACAATTTTTTTGCATTATTTCAGGCGACCTCTTCCTCTGTCTGCTGGCCCTCGGAAAGATACAATGCCAATGAGTGACTGGCGGTCGGGTGGTAGCAAGGACAATGACCTGAGGAGTGGGCCAACTTCTGCCACGCCAGATGGCCGTCGGGTGCCAGCTGGTCCTGATAGAAGAGGTGATCCACTGCGTGAAAACAGACGTGAGTGTAAATCTGTCAGTCTTATGTTCTAGATAAAAGGAATTTTGACTTAAGTTTGAGCTCGGAAAAATAAGATTAATTTATGATAGCTCTCTGTGTGTCTCAGTCATTCCTTAAATCTCAAAATTGCAATAAATGTGTTAAAAGTATCCCTGTGTTCATCATGATTTAACTGTCTTTCACTACGGCAGTCAGTAATATTCCCTAGACTGTGATAGCTGTTGTAGTTTTTTGGCATCTTTTTATCTATGTGATTTGAAAAAATCATTTCCATCCGTTACCTGCTTCAAGATTTTTACTGCATTTCAGGCACATCTTTATGAATTATATAGATTGTTATTTCATCCTCAGTTTTTAGTTGTTTAACAGCAGTTTATATCTACATGTTACAAACTTGTTCCGGGTTTAGTTTTGCTGAAGGGACTACTTCCATGGATGCTCTGTGTCGAGACTTCAGATTCTTTGAATTTTGTCACCATATCTGCTTTTTATTTAGAGACATGTAAAATGAGGTGAAAGGTCAACAGAAACATAATTGTGGTGGTCAAGGCAATAGGGGAATTATGTGGATGCTAGTAACAAATGAGAGTGGTAATTTACACAAACTGGACTGGAAGATTTGGGTATAATGGAGACAAAAAATTACTAATTATTTACAAAGATTGTATTGATGATTTCATATAGAATTGAAATGCATATTTTTTTTTTTTTTTTTTTTTTTTAAAGTAGTACTTTGTCCATAAATTCATAGTCCTCAAATTTTTTGTAGCCCGTCCTGGTGAACAACAGCCTCCACCCATTGGAGTTGAAGATGGAGATGATGGAAATTGGCAAAAGGTTGGACGCCGTTAATATTAGTGATCATAGCTCTCCAGCGCCACGTCCAACTACAGAGGACTGGTTCTCTCCAAGACGTGTTCTTAAATGTTATTGTGCATGATTGAATGTAAACTTGTTTGATCATGTAAGATTCCTGCAAGTTGTCTCAACTAAAGCAGCTTTCAGGTTTGAAGGCAAAACACAGTAGCACTTCCAGAGTTCAGAAGGGTGTTTAGTATAATTATTTTTAACAGTATATTATAACAACTTGATATTTCTATTGGATATGGTAATTGTATCTGATAAAATGATACACATCTAATAAAGTGTGCGATAACTGTTAGCTCTGTTGGTGTCAGAAAGGAAGGTTAACTAAAAGGTTGCCTTTATTTCTCTCTGTATGTATCCCTCTTTCTAATTAAGAACAGTTTTTTTGCTTGTCCTTAAAGCTGATTGTCAGCTTATTTTTCTTTGTGGTGTATTATTTACACTGTTTTTATATGTAACTTTTTCATTACTTTATTTCAGTAGTTTGTAATCCTGCACATATTTTGTTTGCAAATTGCACTTAATTCAACCAGACCGCTCTGCACCATGAAATAATAAATAAAATTATTGTCTGAGTTTGTCCAACATAGGCGTGTGTTTTTCACAATGCTCAGATATAAGTAATTCAAGACTGTTTCATCATTAGGTGTTCATACTCATTTTGTCACATTTATTTATCATTGTTGCTTCCCTTAAAGTAAAAGTGGATAGGCCTAAAGTACCAATTAGCTTTCATAAAGATTTGTTCTGTTTTATGGTCTGGTACAATGTGTTTTTATAACTGTATCAGTTGGTATGCAATGATTAACAATCATGTTCATTATATTACTTGTAATTAAGCAATTTTCTGTATTTACTATATGTGGCTGAATTAATTTTGTGGAAGTCTCTTTCCTCCTGGCTTCGTTGTATATTTTTCAGATTCTGATGTTCAGTCAATATTGTGAAGCAAATTGTTCCGCTCTTGAAATAAATGTCAAGGTTCGGAAATGCACAGTCAAAATTATATTTGTAGACTCATTATTCCTCTCAGTCAACCACTACCCTGCCCATCTATATTTTCCTCTTTCCCTGTTTTTTTACTAGAGAATTGTCACTGATTCTTTGTACTAAATGCAACTCTAATTTCTAATGAATATTGATGTCAAACTTGACTCCACTATTTGATTTACCTCCAGTTTGCATGCTCTCTCAGCCAATTGTTAATTGATGGCCTTTCCTTGTCTGTTATCTTTTCTTAGCTCATTCCTGTATCTGCAGCACTGCTTTATGTGATTTACTCCATGCCTTTTTGAGTTAAGGTAACATACGAGGTGCATTCAAGTTCTAAGGCCTCCGATTTTTTTTTCTCCAGACTGGAAAGAGATAGAAACATGCGCATTGTTTTAAAATGAGGCCCCGTTCATTGTCAATACGTCCCAGAGATGGCAGCACCGTACGGCAGATGGAATTTTACCGCCAGCGGCGAGAATGAGAACTGTTTTAAATACTTAAAATGGCGACGTTTTCCTTACTTGAACAGCGTGCAATCATTCGTTTTCTGAATTTGAGTGGTGTGAAACCAATTGAAATTCATCGACTGTTGAAGGAGATGTGTGGTGATGGAGTTATGGATGTGTCGAAAGTGCGTTCGTGGGTGCGACAGTTTAATGAAGGCAGAACATCGTGTGACAACAAACCGAAACAACCTCGGGCTCGCATAAGCCGGTCTGACGACATGATCGAGAAAGTGGAGAGAATTGTTTTGGGGGATCGCCGAATGACTGTTGAACAGATCGCCTCCAGAGTTGGCATTTCTGTGAGTTCTGTACACACAATCCTGCATGACGACCTGAAAATGCGAAAAGTGTCGTCCAGGTGGGTGTCACGAATGCTGACGGACAACGACATGGCTGCCCGTGTGGCATGTTGCGAAGCAATGTTGACGCGCAACGACAGCATGAATGGGACTTTCTTTTCGTCGGTTGTGACAATGGATGAGACGTGGACGCCATTTTTCAATCCAGAAACAAAGCGCCAGTCAGCTCAATGGATGTACACAGATTCACCGCCACCAAAAAAATTTCGGGTAACCGCCAGTGCTGAAAAAATGATGGTGTCCATGTTCTGGGACAGCGAGGGTGTAATCCTTACCCATTGCGTTCCAAAGGGCACTACGGTAACAGGTGCATCCTACGAAAATGTTTTGAAGAACAAATTCCTTCCTGCACTGCAACAAAAACGTCCCGGAAGGGCTGCGCGTGTGCTGTTTCACCAATACAACGCACCCGCACATCGAGCTAACGTTACGCAACAGTTTCTTCGTGATAACAACTTTGAAGTGATTCCTCATGCTCCCTACTCACCTGACCTGGCTCCTAGTGACTTTTGGCTTTTTCCATCAATGAAAGACACTCTCCGTGGCCGCACATTCACCAGCCGTGCTGCCATTGCCGCAGCGATTTTCCAGTGGTCAAAACAGACTCCTAAAGAAGCCTTCGCCGCTGCCATGGAATCATGGCGTCAGCGTTGTGAAAAATGTGTACGTCTGCAGGGCGATTACGTCGAGAAGTAACGCCAGTTTCATCGATTTCGGGTGAGTAGTTAATTAGAAAAAAAATCGGAGGCCTTAGAACTTGAATGCACCTCGTATTGGCCTAATGCGTACTGAAGAAAGAAGTTTTTCCTGTATCACTTGATGTGTCAAAATAAAAGTGGCTACGCATCAGATATCAAAGTCCCTGTTGGTATAATAGTTACCAAAAATTGCACTTTGATCCACAGGTAATGTCATTCTGGTGTAACTATTGATGATTATGGGAAAAAGAATGAATAATGACACATTTAGAGCTTGTTAATGTCATTAGTTCTCTTGTGTAGTTGGATACAGCTGAGGTGTTTCAATAGTTAGAAAGACCAGCATTCACATGTTTGTAACCATATTTACTTTGCTACCCAAATAAAGTAGGGAGTTATTTCACACACCATGTTAGTTACTTACAATTTTTCTAATGTGTTTCTATCTAAGACTGCCATGCCTTCATTGTTGCAATATATTCTTGAATCGAGGAAGTCGATAAACTGATTCTTTTTTCTTTGTCATTGTAGATTGAATTAATTGACGATGGTGATCATCAGAATAATTGTGTCACACAGTCATTCTGGATAATTTTATTGGTAGTATACGTAAAAGGTGATATAATGTGCTCAGCATACTAGAAAATGAAGCAGTTAACAATTCTAAGGGAAAAGACATATTAATGTGGACCATTTTAACAGTGATCACTTGTGAAAGGTATAATGGTTTGGTGGTATCAGGATCAGCACCGAACACACTAAAAGACTTTTATTCTACCAGATTCACATATTATCATCTTAAATTCATTTGTGTTTGGATCCTCGTTTCTGGACTACCATACCCCAATCAAAATAACAGTCTGTGTACCAAAGCTAGCACTTCTAATTGGTTTTTAGTGTATTCTTTATTTTCGTAATTCTATGCACTCTTGTATGTCAAGAACTGTCAAAACAGTAGTTCTATAGCTATATTAATGAAACCAAAGGAAGTAATTTGCTTGTACTGCAGAATCATGTAATTTAATTTGAGCAATGTCAATTTATATACGAAATGACATAAACACTGATAATGTCACAATGGCAATAACTTCCAACATTTGTCTGATAGATTGCTATTTAACATTATCAGTAAATGTGACTATAACAGAGCTGCCATACAACATTAAAGGCAGATAGTCTTGTACCGAAAGGAAGTAAGGGAGAGGATGTTGTTATGGGTGGCAGGTATCCACTTTTTATAGCACACATGCATTAATAAGGTTCTTTATTTACATGAACTGGAAACTTTACTCAACTCGAATAGAGTCCATGTGTTGTGCTACAAGCTCATTAGTAATAGTCATCTTGCAGACTGATGTAAAGTACAGTTTTGGCTGATGTAAACTAGTTCCGCTATAGTCACTAATCTGGTGGCTATGTACTGTTGTAGCCTGTGACAAACTAAACCCATTTTGCGAATAAACTGACAGATGCCAAACTGGATGAGTGAGGGAGGCTCTCCAGTCAGCAGCGGCGGTGGCCTAAATACATGCTGTCGAGAAAGATTTGGGTGTGTGTGTGTGTGTGTGTGTGGGGGGGGGGGGGGGGGGGGGGGCCTTGTGATAGGCGTGCACCTACTAATTGATCTTCACACAGTCATCTTTGCCAACTGTAGTGCTGGCGACAGCTTACGCCAGCACACTCCCCCCTCCCGCCCCCCAAAATGCTGCACCATTGTCATGTAGGCAGGATAGGTTGCGAATGACAACAAGGAGGGAGGCAGGATGCTGGATGTAGAGATGAGCCGGAATCCTTGACTAGGGGGGAGGCGTACTCCCGACCTTACCCCGCTATCTGGCTGGGGGGAAACTGCTGCCTGGGCACACGTCCAGGCCTGAGGGCATGTCCTGGGCTGATGACGGGTCCATGGCCATTGGGCCCACGAGTGGGGACGTTGGGGGCGAGGACACATCATCCGTCTGCTCCTTGTGGGGTGCTCTGGTGGCTGCAAAGGCTATGCGGTCCCGTGATCCTGTGAATCTTGAGGGAACAAAAGCAGCAGAATCACAGGGCAAATGATACACACCAATTTGGTTTTGGTGGCAGCGATGCAAACCATCGGGACCTACAATCAAGTACATAAAAGAGCCAATGTGTTTATGGAGCACACCTCTTTCCCAGCTCCCATGGTTGCCATAAATCTTAGAAAGAACAAGATCGTGTTGCGCAAAGAGATACTTGGAGGCCATTGGTGGCACCGGATGCTGTGGTGGGTGGAACAAGTGAAGCAGCGTCCGATGGCGGCAGCCTTGCAGAAGCTCTGCCGGTGATGGTCCATCTCGTGGATGGAAGCACTGGAGATGAGAAAGAGTTGCAGTGCCTGTTCCCATGTGTGGGTTGTGTGAAGCTTGGCCATCTGCTGTCTAAAAGTGCGCATGAAAGATTCTGCTTCTCCGTTGGACTGGGGGTGAAATGAAGCACTTGTTAGGTGATGAATGCCATTTTGTTGTGAAGTGAACTGAGGTCTGTTGTTCGAGACAAGTACTGCTGGCAAACCTTCTATGGAAAATATGGAGGCGAATGCTTGAATGGTTCTACGTGATTTGGTAGAAGCCATAGGCACCGCCAATGGGAACTTGCTAAAAGAATCTACACTATGAGCCAACAAGTGTTCCATAATGGTTGTGTAAAGTCTATGTGCACTCATTGCCATTGGGATTGAGTCTTAGGCCAGGCTGTGAATGTCTGTGGAGGAGCTGATAGGATGTACATGCATGCATGACACTGTGATGTCATCTGTTCAATACGGGCATTCATGCCCTGCCTAGCACATAGCCGTTGTGCTAACAGTTTAGTGTGAAAAATTCCCCAATGTCCTTGGTGGAGCAATTGCAACACTTTGGGAATAAGCATAAGCATTTGTCAAGTATCATTTTGAACTAGAATCACACCCTACTGAACTGAAAGGTTACGTTGACATGCAAAATATTGGTGCACATCTGAGTTCTGGATACTATTCAATGAACGAGGCCAAGACATGCAAATGTAATGCAACAAAATCTTGAGTTCTGGGTCTGCTTCTGTGGTCTGCAATTTTTCTGTAGTGCATGGGACAAGATTCCAGCAATTCAGAGTCCTGCGCATCGATATGGCAACAAGGCGCGACAGATATATCAAAATCAAGAGACTAGGCCAATCGGAAGATGAGACAGGGTGTCTACATTGGCATGTTTTGCGAAAGGTCTGTAAACAATTTCATACCGATACTGTGAAAGCAACAAAGCTCGATGTTGCAATTTTTGAGCAGTGCATGTAGAAACTGACGTCAACAGATGAAGCAGGAAGTACAAAGGCTTGTGATATGTCACTAAAAAGAACTTGCGACCACACAAATAGTGATGTAATTTGGTCACTAAAAAGAACTTGGGACCACACAAATAGTGATGTAATTTAGTCACACCATACACAGTAGCGAGAGCCTCTTCTTGTATTTCAGAATAATTGCATTGAATTTGAATTGACCCTCTAACGGTAATGTGGGGTTGGATCAGACCCCACCATCCAAATATCGATTTTTCGGGGTAAAATAAAAAATGAATAATGGGAAAAAGTTTTATTATCAATTAAACATATAATATTTGTTATAACAAAAAGTTTTTTTATTTTTATAGTCAATAAGTAAGAATATAAAGTATGTTGGAAAAAAATAGGAACTTGATTACAAAAAAATACCTTAATAGAAATATTCTCTATAAAATTGTTGAAAACATGGTAAAAATCAATAAATTCAGTCAACAACTAGGAACTTGAGTGCTTTAAAAATTCTAAAGATAGGATCTAAACGAGAAACATCTCTTAATAATTGTAGAAAATAATTATAGTGTCAGCAGCAGTTTTGAAATATAAAGTTCTCAATAATAAATGTATAACGTTATCCTGGAAACGATCACATACAGCCCTGAAAATACATATTCGGCACAATTTATCACATCTCAGTTTCTTTACAGCCGGGGCATAATAACTTTATGCTCCCCACATATGGCACGATTACACTTACTACAAAAAGCATTCCCCTTCCTATCTTATTTTCTTTAGTGACTGTGCGTGGATAGGCTTGTATAATTCGATTGGTTCTTTTTCTAAAAGTTTTCCAATAGACGAACGGAGCTCACGGGGAAGATGTGTGTTATTCAAACTATTTTCCATAAGAGGTTTTGTCAAAGAGAGCACAAGATTTTTGAGAAATTATATTCTCATGTCCTTTGAAAAGCTGTCCATTTAGCTATTGCTTTTGTAAATGTTAAAACTATTTATAGCAGCGATGTCTAAAATAGCATAAAAGTACCGCATGGGCCATCTCAATTTTCTTTTTGTGGTCCTGCTGTGGCAAAGCATATCTAATACATTGACCCCTCCTTTAGTTAGATTGTAGAACTCCACAATTTCAGGCTTATTTGATTTTTCATTTATCTCTCCAGAGAAATGCATAGACGATATCAGTAAAACTTTTTTATTTTTCTTTGGGGTAAATGACACCAAACTTTTGTCGTCCTGATACATAAATGTTGAAGAGCCTACTGGAGCGGAAAGCAGCATTGCTGGTGGTATTTGCAGTTTATTCCTCCTCAATGTACCTACAAATGTGAGTTTCTTTTGGAGGAGGGCGTCAGTCACCTTCAGTGGGGAGAACCAATTGTCCGCTGTAATGTTTCTATTAGAACCCCTGATAGATTCCGTTCGGCGCAAAACGTACTGGGCAGGAAAAGGCAAATCTCCAGGTCTCCTCTTTATTCTGTTATCCTTGCCAGTGTATGGAATGCCACGCAAAAAATAGAATGTCCTTGTGTCGCATAGTGACATTATTTTCAACCCATATTTGTTGGGTTTTGATGGGATATACGTTTTGAATGGACAGGCACCCTGAAACCTCAGTAGAGTCTCATCTACTGTGATATATTCAGATGGACTATAATTTTTTTTTCACTGTTAGATTCAAACATGTCCCACACTTCTCTGAAAGCCGCAAATTTGTCGTTGATTTTTCTGGCCTCTGGTGGCTTTATCATCGAAGCGGAGGGTTTCTAGAAGAAATGCAAACCTTTTCTTGCACATAGTGCAACGGAATACTGGAGGTCCATAGATTGCTAAGAACATCTCATCTACACTGAGCATAGAATTTTTTAGGACACCACTCATGAAGAGAAGGCCCATCAACCCTTTTATTTCAACGCTCTCTGGTGGTGAATGAAACCACTGGACCGTATTGTACTTTTGCCTAGATTTCTCGATTTCAAGATTTGTGTACAAAACAATTTTTTCTATAATTTTGGAATCTATAAATAAAAAAATATTTCCAATTCACTAGTGACCCCCCTTGCCTCCCCACATGGACCAGGGAGATGAGTAATAATATTTGACGCTGGTGTCCTAGAAAATTTTCAATGAATGGGTTTGTTGGTCCATATTGAGCAAGCAGTAAGGGAAACAAAAGAAAAATTCGGAGTAGGTATTAAAATCCATAGAAAAGAAATAAAAACTTTGAGGTTCGCCAATGACATTGTAATTCTGTCAGAGACAGCAAACGACTTGGAAGAGCAGTTGAACGGAATGGACAGTGTCTTGAAAGGAGGATATAAGATGAACATCAACAAAAGCAAAATGAGGATAATGGAATGTAGTCAAATTAAATCGGGTGATGCTGAGGGAATTAGATTAGGAAATGAGACACTTAAAGTAGTAAAGGAGTTTTGCTATTTAGAGAGTAAAATAACTGATGATGGTCGAAGTAGAGAGGATATAAAATGTAGACTGACAATGGCAAGGAAATCGTTTCTGAAGAAGAGAAATTTGTTAACATCGAGTATAGATTTAAGTGTCAGGAAGACGTTTCTGAAAGTATTTGTATGGAGTGTAGCCATGTATGGAAGTGAAACATGGACGATAAATAGTTCGGACAGGAGGAGAATAGAAGCTTTCGAAATGTGGTGCTACAGAAGAATGCTGAAGATTAGATGGGTAGATCACATAACTAACGAGGAGGTATTGAATAGAATTGGGGAGGAGTTTGTGGCACAACTTGACGAGAAGAAGGGACCGGTTGGTAGGACATGTTCTGAGGCATCAAGGGATCACAAATTTAGCATTGGAGGGCAGCGTGGAGGGTAAAAATCATAGAGGGAGACCAAGAGATGAATACACTAAGCAGATTCAGAAGGATGTAGGTTGCAGTAGGTACTGGGAGATGAAGAAACTTGCACAGGATAGGGTAGCATGGGGAGCTGCATCAAACCAGTCTCAGGACTGAAGACCACAACAACAACATTGTCTCTAAGTCTTTACCTAGCTCAAAACTTCTCTCATCATCTACATCTGACTGAGAATTATCAAACTCTACTGCTCCTGCCGCACAATGAAATACATCATCCTCGTCATCAGTATTAAATAACACATCATCCTCAGTTTCTGAACAGTTTTCTGCATCGATATTGTCGCCATCCTCTGACTCAGCCTCGTGTTGGAGAAACTCGTTGTATATCTTCTCAGGAGTTCTAAGGAGTTGATGTGCCATTTTAGTAAGATACTAGAAGAGAAATCAAAACTTAGATGTAATATAAACATCAATATGGGGTTGAATCCTCCCCACAAAAGAAATTAATAAGTGTGACGTAAACAGTAAGGTGCGGTCGGATCCAACCCGAGCGCAGGTAATGTAGGTTTCGGATAGAGAGGGTAGCTGCAGGTCACTCACCAGACTGACATGGCCTCCTTGGCGTTCTTGGGACGACTGGCTGGTAGGGTAGCTGGAACCACAGCGCTCCCAGAAAAGTGAATAGGGAGTTGTAAACAAATCAGACTCACTGGGGTCGGATCCAACCCCAACCTTACCGTTAGAGGGTTAATGACTTTGAGGCAAAAGCAGTGAGTCTGTCTTGAGCACCAATTCTGTGCAAAAGCACAGAACTGATTCCGTAGGAGGAAATGTTGACTTGCAAAACTACTGGCTTGGCAGGGTCAAAACACATGTAACTAAGCAAAACATTTTTGAGTTCCTGAAGAGTGTCTTGACAGTCTTCAGTCCACACAAACGGTATATTTTTGCTGCACAAGTGATGCAATGGAGCAGCGATCTGAGTGGCGTCTGATATGAATCAAATATAGTATTTCCTGCAGTTCTGACACATTGCGAGAAACAGGCAGATCACGGATTGCAAGCAAATGAGATTGGAGGGGGCGCACACCCTGTTTGCCACATGACCTAAGTACTGTAGTTCAGTTTGAAAAAAAGTAACACTTGTTTGAGACAGCACGTGAGTGCTACTTTTGACAACATTCAAAAAAAGAGTATGCAAATTGGCAATGTGTTCCTCTAGTGTAAGACCTGAGACGACAATTTCATCAAGGTGGTTTGAATAAAATGGCACTTTTGCAGTCAGCTGTTCCAAGTAATGTTGAAAAATGGTGGGTGTGGAAGTACTGCCGAAGGGCAAATCCTAAGTTTGTACTTACAACAAACACTTTCTGTGATTCCTCATCCAATGGAATTTGCAAGCACGTCTACCTTAGAAAAGTAACTACCTGCACCAAGTCTGTCCACGAGTTCCTCAGGGCAAGGTAGCGGATAAGTGTCAATTACTGTCTATGGGTTGACTGTAGACTTGAAGTCAACACAAATGGGAATGCAACCAGAAGGGTTGGGCAACAAAACAGGGGAACTTGCCCATTGACTAGCTTGAATGGGACCAATTACACCATTATCTTTCAATTCACTGGCTACTTTGTTTCCTAGAGCAATTGGAACGGAGCAGGCCCGGAAAAACTTAGGCCGTGCGTTGTCTTTCAATGTAACATGTGCTACAAAGTTATTAGCTTTTCCCATTCCTTCTGAAAATAGTTCAGGAAATTCTTTAACAGGGTGTATATGATCTGGGAAAAACGCGAGAATCTTTTACAATTCCAGGAATTTTTCATTGTTTTAGTTTTCAGTTAAATTTTTGTAATTTTAACTGGTAAGAACCAATATCCTAACAAAGGATATTACCGTATCCTGGTACTGCAGAATAATACTGCAGCAGTAAAACATGAACGAGAGAAAAAAAACGAAAATAAAACTAAGTTGCAAAGGAAATATGCCATATACAAGGAAAAAACACAATGTTCATACAAGTGTATGCCAACAGCAAAATGTCTCAATGGCTTTAGGAAGACTATGCATTGCTTCAGAACAACAAATTGGCTCTGATAAGTGTGACACGTCGCAATTGTTTACATTAGATTTGTTTGAGCAGTTGCGAGCGAACTCGTGTGCGTGCGCAGTTGAGAAGCGTATGCATAGTACCTGCTTCCACTTCTGACTACACAAGTGTGGCTGTTAGTTGTATAAGCAGCAAGCAGCCAGATGATACCTTGAAAAATTTTACTGGCACGCCCAAGCTGCCAGGTTCACACATGCGCAACAGGCCCAGATCTATGCGGCAGGGACAAATGTGCAGGTGGCAATTTATTCTTGGGGAAAAAACCTTTTTACACAAAAGCGCACGTTGATCTATTGATTATTCATGTGATTTTGAAACACATCCCTCTTGGTGTATGAACACATTCTAAGTTTATTTCTGAATGCATCATAAGTTGATTTTTGAATGCGTGCTGCTGTACATGATGTCTCTGCCAGGAGAATCCTAGTCGCATCTAGCAATAAACTTTCCTGCAAACAAAAGGGGACAGGGCTATATGAGCTGACCAGAATAAAGCCGAATGGGTGAATGCCAATCGCTCTTCATATATGTGGTTGACTAGGTTTGCGAATGGTCAGCATTGTTATAATTACTAGTGATCCAGACTACCGGAGTGGAAATAAACAACTGACAGGTAAGAAAGATTACATGTTATCTTCTCAGTGTATCCAAGAAAATGAAATTTTGACAAAGTTTTTGGCCAGACCGCTACACTATTAAGGGCCGGTAGAACAGTCCCCGGCTAGCAGGCGCATAAGTTCTATTGTGGGAGTAGCGCGGAAAACGCATTGTATTAAGACGCAATAACGACTAAAGCTACGTTTTCCTAGCTGCGGGAATTTGTCACAGCATTCTGCGGAATACACTTGTGTCTTCCGCCATGTGATGCGGGTTGCAGGGTGCTGCGTGAAACGTTTTCCTAGGCGCATTGTGCGTCAGAACCTAAAAAATAGAACTCCTTTTTCTTTTTTTAGAATTTGGCAACTGCATCTGACATAGTGATATGAGAACTACCTCTTGACACCTTTTCTTTTTTTAACTCAATGAAAATTTTGTGCTATTGAAATAGATAAATGTCTAAGATTTTAAGAAAAGTTGATTTTTCACACTACTCGATATTTATAATGCCGTATCTCCTAATATAAGTGTCGTACAACAACATAACTTTATAGTTGCCTTCAGTAGTATATGTCGATAATGTCCACAAAAGTTCTTGCCAATAGAGTCGGTAATAGTGAAGTAATAAATTCAAATGTATCATCTGACGCAGAACTTTTACCAAATCAATGTCCAAAAATGTGACAAACTTTTTCCCATTACATTTTTTGTGGGGGCGGGTGAAAGCGAGAAAAAGTTTCGGAAAGGTTTAAAATAATTTTTACAGTTTGTTGGAAGTCGGTGGGTGCTACAGTTTCTCCTAGACGAGAGCAGGTTCGTTGGTGCGACGCTATTTTCTGCGCACTGCAAGGAGCCTTCTGCTAGGCCCAGGGCAGTGCACCGCGACAGTAGCAGTGGAGACAGTGAAGACCAAACATGCAGCGCACTGCTCAAGCTAAAAACTGTTAATTTTGACACTACAAAAGTACAGGGAAGAGGAGGATGACTGTATGTTATTGGAAAGATTACTCAGGAAGCGCAATGTAGTGAGACGAATGTTCTTGCATCGTGAAGAAGGAGCATATAAAATTTTAGTTACAAAATAGTTTGCTTGACAATGCGGAGAAGTTTATGACACCTTTCAATTTCACACTCAACCAGTTTCATTATTTTCTTTCCTTACTTGAAGACAAACTGAAAAGTAATTCCTGTAACCGAGTGGCAAAATGTATTACATTGGACATAATAAAAGACACCTACATCTACACCATACTCCACAAGCCACCTAATGGTGTGTGGCAGAGGGTACTTTTGGTACCACTATCTGATCCCTCCAACCCTGTCCCACTTGCAAATAGTTTTATTCATTTTTTTCCGATTTCTGACCAAATTAAGTCTTTTTTTTTTTTTTCATTTGGTTTTTCCACTCAGCGTCAGTCATATTCCACAAAATTTGCTTTTCAGAAACCAGTTCGGTAAGTTGCTCATTCTCTGAGGCAGAGAAGCGGTCAGCCGTCATTTCTGGTGATTGTTTCTATAATTACTCTGTTAAAAATTGTCTGTTGTTGCCTGTGCGTGCGAGAAAAACAGTAAAGCTGTCATCTCGCTGGTGCCCAGTTCGACTACTCCCGCTCCTCCGGCCAAGTAAATCGCTGCGACGTGCAGGACAGACTCCTCCCGAAGCACGCAAGTGTTTCTTGCAGGCGGAGCCCGCTGCAGCGCTGGGTTGTCTGCAACTGAGGAAAACGGTCTCGTATGATTGCATTGTGCGAGTGAGCAGCGGGGTCTCCCACGCGTTTTACGCAGCACGCTGCAGGAAATTCCCGCAGCTAGGAAAACGCAGCTTAACCAGAGAATAAGTGCGAGATAACTAAACCGGTGATTGTGGCAGGGTTAGTGAAGTTAACTTGAGAATAAATTTTGACACTGGCAGGAATAGTTACAGAATTACTGACAACAAGATTGATTGTTAGAACGAGGAAGGAGAAGAAATGGGACATCACACAAATTATGGAAGAATATGACAATTCCAAATTTATACAAAAATTTCGTACCAGTACTTTTCTATCTCACAGTTGAGAAGCTGGCGCCTATGAATCAAATGTGAAACTGTTTCCTAACATAAAGCTTTTTGCTTGTAGTAGACTTTGGCATTTGATATTGGTACTTCATGAATTATATGACCATTTGTTCCAAAACAGTCTCGTTTATTTACTGTGAATTACAATTGCTGCAATATTAGACAGGCCTATTTTGTTTTATCTAGCAGACAGTGACAAAATACAGGTAATCAGCTCGAGAAACCACACCAGTCTGGGGGTACTAATTTTATTAACAGCTCTTTCAGTATTAGGCAACGACATTTCGTTTTTTCATATAGCAAAACGTTTGACGAACTTTGATGAGGTAGTAGATTCTTTCGCAGAAAGGGAAGCACGTCACGATAAGCCATAGTTTAGAAAGAAAGAAATGCTAGGACCGACGGATTGAAGAAATGAGCACTGTCTTGTTTGTCTCTTGTTGGTTTATTTGGTGGAAGAGACCTAACAACAAGGTCATCGGATTAGGCAATGAAGTCGGCCGTGCCCTTTCAAAGGAACCATCCCAGCATTTGCCTGAAGCGATTTAGGGAAATCGCGGAAAACCTAAATCAAGATAACTGGACACGGGATTGAACTGTCGTCCTTCCAAATACGAGTCCAGTATGCTAACCACTGCGCCATGACCATTTGTCTCTTGTCTTTACTGGTTTTATGTGGCCGACTGGGAACAGGAGAGGCACCATGGGACATTTTAATTTCCACTGCCCTAAGTATAGTTTGATGGCATCCATTACAAAATAAACACGTTTGAATTCCACAGAGCGAAATACAGTGACGTGCGATAGAAGAATGCTGTATGAAGAGGCGTGGCACTGCACTTTGGAACACTTAAGACCAAATAACATGGCTTACATTTCCTCGAAGACATATGTTTTATGTATGAGACCCTTCAGAAAGATGTGTGCTACAAAATGAACATTTTTTGAAAAGTCAATTTAATTTTTGGCGTTCTAACTCAAACGCTGGAGGGAGGGCGCCACTATGTAGCATTGCCCTGCTTCGGAAATATCGTAGATCTGGGACTGATACACAAAACAGTAAATTTTGGAAATTTGTGGTAAGTTCTTATGGGACCAAACTGCTGAGGTCATCAGTCCCTAAGTTTATGCACTACTTAATTTAACTTAAACTAACTTACGCTAAGGACAACACACACACTTATGCCCGAGGGAGGACTCGAACCTCCGACGGAGGGAACCACGTGGCCCAAGACGAGATGCCTCAAATCGCGCACACGGAGCAGTCTGAGTTGTAGTGGGGAGGTGGATAGTCTCCACGTGACCCGTGTTTACGTTTAGTGATTTTGCTGTTTCCTCTTCGTTTATTGCTCTCACGTTAAATGAAAACAAGATGGATTTCTGTAGCCGGGAGCTATCAAGTGAATGAAAATACACATAATTACGGAAGACTAAAATAAGTTATTAGTTTCAGATTTTATTTTATTTCCACCTTTCTGACAGTCAAGCATTAATCGCCTTGCAGAACAATGAAGTTATTTTTGTCGGTTTGCTAAAGAAATTTGGCTTTTATTAACCTTTCCCGAAGGGCAGTCCATTTTTTTGAAACGAAGCGTTTAACTCCACACTATTGGCTAGTTTCAACTGTTCACTGCATTTAAAGTGCATGTTTTCATCTTCTAGAATGTATGGCATTATGCCGTAATAAATAACCAAACATGAGATAATACAGTACTGGTACTCCAAGAAAATTTACATCCGAATCTGGACATACGAATGTGCACTTTAAGATGAATCATGCATTTTAGTATGGTTCCGATGCTCTTGGAGTGTCCTCTGATGTGTTGTTTCTTTTATGAGATAATGTAAGATCTTTTAATGTTTTACACGTACGAACATACGGGCTTCCTGCATCATCGTAGCTGCACAGGCGCGGTGACGCCTGTTATCTACCGCAATCTAGCAACTACTGAAACAAACCTATTTCTAACAGGTCGCGGGGCAATATTGGGAATGATGGTTTGAAAAGTGTTACTTTCAAAGTAAATTTCCTTTCACGCAAGATGAACTATGTGCGAGAGTGTATGATGAATTTCTTAAATCACAGAGCACTTGATTCCAATTTAAAAATCAACTCTTTGAGGTCGACCATTAGAAGAATTTCAAGCCAAGATGATCCGACATTTATGTCGTTATTAAAAATTTCACTGGCACATTTGTGTGATGTATTTTAAAGAGTAACACGCGTAAATAACGATCAACATTATGTGTGAAAGCTTAGATTCTCTTAAAGCTTATTAATGTTTGCTTTTCTTGTAGCAACACTATGTATATTAATTTAAACCAGGGGCGGGCAGGAATCCTGCACATGTGCAGTGCACTTGCTCATGTGCAGTTAACAGGTGTTCTGCCTGCACACACGGGCAAAATGGCCACCCACTTTTCTCCTCTCCACACCATACCGTCTCTCTGCTCCTTCCTCTGCAATGCATTTTGTTTCCTAGCTTGCTTTATTCAATGAATGAATAAGGTTAGTAGGAGTGTATAAAAGAAATCGTGGTTTGAAAGACTACCTATTACCTACAATATGTTTTATTTAATTATCACAGATGGAGTTTACAATACATTTAATGTCTGGAACACATTTCACAAATTAGCTGATTTTTCTCCTTGCAAACTTGTGTTCAATGCATTCATGTGACTGGTAATGTCCACTAAAAATGCGAGGTCGGCAACCCACTCTGGATCTTCTAACTTGGGATCGTGCCTTCCTTTGTCCTTAAAAAACTGATTTATTGGTATTCTCAGCTCAAAAAATCTTTTGAGTACATTACCGCGGCTAAGCCAGCAGCCTTCACTGTGATATGGTATGTCACCATACTCTTCCCCAATTTCAGCTAAATATGTGTGAAACTGTCTATGTGTAAGCCAGTGGGACCTCAAATAATTAACTGTCCGAATACTCACTTGCATGACGTGCCCCGGTTTTGCTGCTTTTGCAGAGAGTACATCTTGGTGCAAAATGCAGTGGATGCTGTACAATGATTCTTCTGTACGCTGTAGCTTTTTTCTTAGTAATCCAACAAATCCCATTTGTTCCACTTTCATTGTAGGTGCTCCGTCTGTTGTCACTGACACCAAACGTTCCCAGTTTAAGCCAGCTGAATCGACAGCTTCTTCAACGGCTTTTAGGATGCCCACACTGGTGGTCGTGCTTTTTAAAGATATCATGTTGTTGTTGTGGTTTTCAGTCCTGAGACTGGTATGATGCAGCTCTCCATGGTACCCTATCCTGTACAAGCTTCTTCATCTCCCAGTACTTACTGCACCCTACATCATTCTGAATCTGCTTAGTGTATTCATCTCTTGGTCTCCCTCTATGAATTTTACCCTCCACGCTGCCCTCCAATGTTAAATTTGTGATCCCTTGATGCCTCAGAATATGCCCTACCAACCGATCCCTTATTCTAGTCAAGTTGTGCCACAAACTCCTCCGCAATTCTATTCAACACTTCATCATTAGTTATGTGATCTATCCATCTAATATTCATCATTCTTCTGTAGCACCACATTTTGAAAGCTTCTATTCTCTTCTTGTCCAAACTATTTATCGTCCATGTTTCGCTTCCACACATGGCTACAATACATACAAATACATTCAAAAACGACTTCCTGACACTTAAATCTATACTCAGTGTTAACAAATTTCTCTTCTTCAGAAACGCTTCTCTTGCCATTGCCAGTCTATATTTTATATCTTCTCTACTTCGACCATCATCAGTTATTTTGCTCCCCAAATGGCAAAACTCCTTTACTACTTTAAGTGTTTCATTTCCTAATCTAATTCCCTCAGCATCACCCGACTTAATTCCCTCTACTTCGACCATCATCATTTATTTTGCTCCCCAAATAGCAAAACTCCTTTACTACTTTAAGTGTCTCATTTCCTAATCTAATTCCCTCATCATCCCCTGACTTAATTCAACTACATTCCATTATCCTCGTTTTGCTTTTGTTGATGTTCATCTTATATCCTCCTTTCAAGACACTATCCATTCCGTTCAACTGCTCTTCCAAGTCCTTTGCTGTCTCTGACAGAAATACAATGTCATCGGTGAACCTCAAAGTTTTTATTTCTTCTCCATGGATTTTTTAATACCTACTCCAAATTTTTCTTTTGTTTCCTTCACAGCTTGCTCAATATACGGATTGAATAACACCGGGGGGAGGCTACAACCCTGTCTCACTCCCTTCCCAACCACTGCTTTCCTTTCGTGTCCCTCGACTCTTATAACTGCCATCTCGTTTCTGTACAAATTGTAAATAACCTTTCGCTCCCTGTATTTTACCCCTGCCACTTTTAGAATCTGAAAGAGAGTATTCTAGTCAACATTGCCAAAAGCTTTCTCTAAGTCTACAAATGCTAGAAACGTAGGTTTGCCTTTCCTCTGCTTGTGTCTGTGTATGTGCGGATGGATGTGTGTGTGTGTGTGTGTGTGTGTGTGTGTGTGTGTGTGTGTGTGTACCTGTCCCTTTTTCCCCCTAAGGTAAGTCTTTCCGCTCCCGGGATTGGAATGACTCCTTACCCTCTCCCTTAAAACCCACATCCTTTCGTCTTTCCCTCTCCTTCCCTCTTTCCTGATGAAGCAACCATTTGTTGCAAAAGCTTGAATTTTGTGTGTATGTTTGTGTTTGTTTGTGTGTTTATCGACCTGCCAGCACTTTCGTTTGGTAAGTCACTTCATCTTTATTTTTAGATATATTTCAACCAGTTATTTACTAATACTTGAGCAACTGTACTTGCTTTTTGATCAGGAATTGCAACCATTACTGTGTGACATGAGAAGTAAATTATAGTCAATATATATTTCCTGATGGTCTTTTCAATGAACCTAAAATGTCCATTCCAAGCATTTCAAAAGATTTAGATGCTTCCAGTAGACACCACAGAATCAGTTGTTGGCTAATATCAGCTCGTTGCACACTGGATATACTGTTCCTGACAAATTGCTAGACATCTCGTGTTCTAGTCCTCAACCAAATTTTTTTGGCAATTCATCTATCAGTTCTCTTCCCCCACTATGGCCTGACAACATACGATCATGTGCTTGTGCCAAGACTTCATTACAGAAAGCTACAGGAATACGAAATACAGGTACTACCACTTGTAATCCACACTTTGTTGTTCTGCATGGCAAGCCATTGTGTGTCACAAACTGAGGTAGCAACTTGAATTGTTGATTGTCAGCATCAGCAACTTGAGCCTTTCACCATTCAGCAACGCTTCTGCACAGCATTTGTAGAACTATCTGTATTACCTCGTAATCAAATTCACTAAAACGGAGTTCCCACATTGTTAACCTGCTGCAATGGTCCTTAGTCCTAATTACCATTGTGATCCATCATGACCTAAACTTTTGGCCATGTAAATAATAGCAGAAGTCCATCATACTGTAGATTACTGCTACCACCGCCTTCTCAGTCATGCTATAATTTTGCTCCGCTTTGTTCAACTGTTGGGATGTGTACACTATGGGATACTCTTTTCCATCTGTAATCTGTCCTAGGAAAACCTCCAGTATTGTATTGCTTGCATAAAAAAAAAAAGAAAAAAAAAAAAAAAACACACAGAATAAATTCTTTTTCAAAATCGGGGAATATCAAAACTGGATCCGTATCAATGCTTAGCATTAGTTGTGTTGTTCTCAGTCTTGAGTACCTCTTCCAACCATCGTACATGCTCATCCATGTTCTTTGAAAACACTATTATGTCAGCCAGATAGGTCAAACATTGTTTTGGTTCAGTCCCCTAATTACACCATCCAATAATCTATGAAAGGTGATAGAAGTATTCTTGAGTCCAAATGGCATTCAATGATATTGGGAAAAAAAACTGGGATGGAAAAAGCTGTCGTTGGTTGATCCTATGGTGCTCTATTTGGTGATCTCCATTGTTTAAATCCATTGTGGATAAATAGTTAGACAGATCCAAATTTTCGAGTGTCTCAGTTATGTTTGATATCAGCTATGCATCGGTGATCATTTGTGCATTGAGGTATCAATAGTCACAGCAAAATGTGTAATTTTTAGTGCCAACTAGTGCCTCCCCAAGGGTTATGTCTATACTCAGTAATGCTGTTAGCTAGCTGCTGGTTGATAAATTATTCCACTATCGGTTGCATACATTGTGGAACTTGATATCGGTTCTTGTACACTGGAGCATTATTTCCTGCTGGTATTCTGTGTTGTGTGAGTAGTGTTCTTGTTAATGGACCAATCAGATGAAACAAATCCACAAACAAAACTAACAAAGCTCCCATTGCTTTTCTATCATTTCCCTGTAAATGTCTCAGTTTGACAAGGAATGCAGATTCATTGATGGTTTCCTCGCAACAGAGGTCCGCACTTGACCTATCAAAGTCATCTTTTTCCAAAACATCGAAATTATCAGTTAGTAAACCATTTGACAGACTTACTTCGTTCTTGCTAAAATTATCAAGACTGACTGGAACCATAGAATCTCCTTCCACATCACTGACGCATACTATATTTCTGTGCACAAAAAGGTTTGACTTACCCAATTCTTCATTAATTTCCAATGGCTCTACAACATATAATAAATCCTTAGGTAGATCCATATCAATGCTCACCCAGATCAACTTACCTGTACCTTGTGGTATTGTATCCCATGAACTGATCTTTAATGCCTGTGTCTGCAGTTTATTGGGTATCACCTTCATAATCGATGAACCTTGCAACAGTACAACACTTATAGCAGCTGCTCTTAGCAGAAACAATGCCCCACCAAGTATATTGTACACTGCAGTTTATCTTTAGAAAGAAATTCGAGTCCCAGGATCGCACAGTACTGCTCGCCAACACGCAGCAATGCTTCTACGTGCTCTCAGAAACATGAAGTCTCAACATTAAAACTGAACAACGTCATCCTCAATGACTTCACTTCATTATTACCTACTCCCCATAACCTACACCATGGTGACCACAGTCTCTCTATCCCCAAGAGATTCAGACTGACTCCTGACATAAGAGCCCCTGTGTTAACCGGAAATTTTGGTTCTGTGCTAATTACTTTGCCTAGCAAACAACATTCTGTCTCTGCATACATTTCTGCAGTCTTTCATTCAACTGGGAATGCCACTCGATGGTTGAGGAAACCCCATTCACGTTTAACAACTGATTATAAGGATGCTGTTTGTCCCATGCTTTCTTCCGACAATCATGTGCTTCACGGCCCACCTCCCCACATTCATAACAGTCAGGCTGTCGACATGGTTTCCTGATGTGGCCCATGCATCCACATCTAGAACACATCACTTCAAAAGAAAAAACATCATGATCACTCTGTCTTTGTATAGCAACGTCAATCTCCTCCAACACTGTAACAACCCTAATGGCAACAGATAAACACTTGGGTTCTCAATTCTGACCTTTTTGACATATCAGCAGAAATACCTCTTAGAAACATATTCAGAACCCTATTCTCCACCTCATGTAGAATCACATTTCCAGCCTCTGCATTCAAAGTTAGTTCATATGTTTTTCCTAATCTGGTCAGAGAAGGATTCCATTGATTCACCATACTTCTGCGATTGTCCATTAATTTATTCCATAAAATAATTCATGTTGTTTTCTACTTATAATAACACTGCATTAGACCACTTTCCAACTCATCAAAGTTGAGGCCTTACTGAGAATCTCGTGGTACATAATGTATATTTTCATGTCACCCACTAACCTTAATCTAGTTATATTCAGGAACGTTTCTTCTGACCATTTTTCCAGTTTGGTGGTAGCCTTTTATGTCACTAGTAAAAACAGATACATCCAGCTTTCACTTGCTTCGTTCAAGAGTTGCTGCTCATGTTTCTGGCATTTGTGTAAACTCCATCTGTCGTGATAACCAGAAAACAAGGAAATTGCATCCACAATTGGCAAAAAATAAGCAAATAAACAGGTAGCTGACACAGCTTGAAGCAAAAGCAAGTCATTCCCAGATAAGTTACAGTAAAGATGCCTCACTGGCTGCAAGTAAACTTCTCTAATGCTCCCACATAATTGAGACAAGTCTGTAGGTTCCTGTGGTTTAACGGATGACACTTTTTAAAGTACTGTGAAGTCCCTATGGCTCAACATGACCATAAGAAAATACAGAACAAGAAAGTAAACAAATATCACTCACTCACCACATCACATTGTTACAAACTTTAACTCATAACTGTTGACCTTACATCAGAGCTGCATAGGCAGTTGACTGCTGCTGTCCTAGATGTGTGGGTGTGGCACCAGGTGTAGATGCCTCTACCATTGGCTACCACTTGCTGACACCTGATACAGGGGTCCAGTCCAAGACTTCTACAGTCATCAGGAAAGAGCCGGACAGGACACAGTGGTGAGATCCTAGTTACACTCAAGCATGCCAAGAAAATATCATTAACAATAACACATTTATTAGGCTGTAATAAAGGATTGTCATTAGGCTGCAATAAAGGGTTATCTTCCAAAGTGCAGAACCAGTGGAGTAGTATGTCATCAGTGGCAGAAGGCTGGCTTGTGCTCATCTTGCAGTATCTCCAGCACAGCAAAGCATCGGGCTGTGGATGCTACATCACGAGCAGTGGTCAACCACAGTATCCAGCAGCCTCCAGCTCTGCATATCGATCTCCAAAGTGCTCTCGTGGCCGTGGAAGAACTGCACTCAGGAGTCTCAACCCAGGTCGACTTGAAGTACTTTCTGGCACTCAGAGAGCATATGCCTGCCCCCCCTCCAATTGTTTTGGAGATGGCAGCATCAGTGTCTGCCACAGGAATGGGATGAGCAGCAGCAGAGCGGTCCGGAAAGCATCCACGTCATGCAGATCAAACCTCCAGTAGGCCTGTAGGGTGATGGCGGCCTCCATGCCTCATCAGTGTTGAGTCAGAAGTTGGCAGTGCAGCTGGCAGCAGCAGTAGTAGAATCCTTCCAGCCGTACATGAGGTTCCGTACACAATCTAAGACAGCTAGGTGTGCTGAGGGTCGATCTCCATAGCCTTTCCTCACACTTGATAGTTGCAACTGACACAAGGGCTGAGTCTACACACTGGGCAGCCATTAATCAGCAATCAGCAATGAGACATTTGTTAAGAAGGATGGAGTATTTATGATGGCGCTTCCTGTGCACTCTGCACCTGTGGAGATGGCTATGATGTCATGCGTTCTGTTTTTTTCTCACTGACAGCTCTCCTAGTGACTTCAAACTTTCACAACTTCACCTTTCAGAGGCTCTTTTTTACTGGCTTGACACCTCAACACTTATTGTCACATTGTTCCCAGCCTTTCTTACGAAACTCCACTTTGTCACCAGTATGATGGTATCTCTCAGCTTCTATGATTTCATTATGCTTCACTTGCAGACTTGGGTGCTTGGTCATTCTCCCGTGTTGCAATAGCTTCCATGTTGCTGCAATTCGCTTCCACGTTGCTGCAATTCACTCAGAATTTCTCTGTAGCTGCCAGTGTGCTGGTTATCAACAAAGGCAGTTTGGCTTCTGGGAACTGTCAAGGTAGAACTTGGATGAATTTATAGGGACCAAGGGGGTTGTTATTTTGGGGCATAACAACACATACACAAAGGGAGAGATAATCCTTTCACAGTTACAGTAATACATGAATGCCCAGCAGGTAGAGTGCCCAGACAGCTACGGATGTACATGTGTGACTAGTACATGGAATGGCCAGACAGCTGTAGGGATTCGTATATGCCTGGCAGGCAGGAAGGCCTGACAGCTAAGGGCATTTATGCATACCTGGGAGCGCGAGCAGGTAAATGTCCACAATAAAATGGCAACACATTGTTGTCCACGTTTCATCAATGCTGCCAACGCCGTCATTATCTTTTCTTCTTTGTAATGTCAGAAAGTGCTACAACTTTCACCTGCTCCTGGTTCCATTCTGCTTATAAGTTGATTGGATAGATACAGTTTGGTTTCCTATTGTACATCGGGAGGACGATGGTTCAATCCCGCGTCCGGCCGTCCTGATTTAGGTTTTCCGTGATTTCCCTAAATCACTCCAGGCAAATGCCGGGATGGTTCCTCTGAAAGGGCATGGCCGACTTCCTTCTCCATCCTTCCCTAATCCGATGAGACCGATGACCACGCTGTCTGGTCTCCTTCCCCAACCAACCAACCATCCTATTGTACACAAACACATATATATAATATGTAGTGTAAGAATTATCCTAATGAACTGAGGTATCAGATGTTACAAAAGGAGAACAGTGCCACATATACTTGTGGTTTCTCAGTAACACTCCCGGCCACACAGATCAGAAAACAGCACATGTGGCCAATTAACAGTAATCTGATTTTATAATCTATAAAATACACATGATACAACCATTTATAATGTGGAATGGCATAAATTATCCTACAGAACTGACATGTCAAATGCTGCAAATGACAAACAGTGCAGCAAAATGAGCAATTTCTCAGGAATACTTGCTGCCCTGCAGCACATAACTCAGCCCAGGATAAACTTATATCAGAAATCTGGGATTAGATTGAAGGTCTCTTTAACAGTTGTCAAAACCTGCAACCACTGTGACCGTACAGTGTGACTGTGATATTATGAAGAGTATTATTGCAGAGTAGTTCTATGCGATTAGCTGGCAGTGGACACAGCCTTCAGCTGTCATATGGCTGATGAGCTGCCCACTGTTGAAGCGCACAACACGTTCATCCCTTTTAGCAAGTCATGTAGACAAGACATTTGGCCCTAGCAACTGCAAAAAGGTTAAAGCTGAAAGCCACTGTAGTAAAAAAAACTCACATCTCCTCTTTGTTATACATGGACACTCATTGTAAGAAAGTGAGGCCATTGTTGGTTTTTTGCTATCCACCCATTAAATTAAACTAGTATGTAGTGTGCCAATAGGTGTATAAAATGTAACATGTTCATTGTTCAAGATCTGTTCTACTTTCAGTCCATGAATAGTTCAGTGGAAGACAATGCCAAAAACAGCTATTTCAGAGAGTAATACAATTAGATAGATAAAAAAAACTTACCTAACAGTGGCAGGAGAAAACACACATAAAGTTTAAAGATATGTGCAAGCTTTCAGATTCAGTGGCTTCTTCTTCTTCTTCTTCTGGCAAAAGAGTTGAAGGGAGGGGAAGAGGAATGAAGGGAAAGGACTCCTGAAGTTTAGGTAGGAAATGGAGTGTGTCCAGTAAGTCTCCCCTGACCCAGGGCCCTGGGCAACTTTTCCAAATTCTTCCCATTTCCTAAACTTTGACAGTCCTTTTCCTTCATCCCTCTTCCTTCCCCTTCAACCCTTCTGCCAGAATAAGAAGCTACTAGCTCCAAAATCTTGCACGTTTCTTTAACCGTTACATGTTTTTTCTCATGTCACCACTTGGTGAGAAGATTGTTTTATCTATCCAGTTCTATTACATTTTCCAAAATTGATTATTTTTTGATGTATTAGTTCAAAGTCTAGTTGTATAAGACTGTGGCTGCCAGAATTTCTGCACAATACAATAGATGGAAAAATTATATTCTGCCAAGCATGCAATGAAGAGGTAAGTTGTTATGTTCTTATGCTTCTTAGTTTTTCCTGCCATTTTGGAACTGTAAATTTCTTCTCATGTATTTCAACACATTAGTGAAGCAGATTATTTTGCAATATAAATGGACACATAAAAAATTTACTCAGTAAGTGGTGGCAGAGGAACACACACACCAAAGCATTTGAAGTTTACAAGTTTTCGGAGCCACTGGCTCCTTCTTCAGGTGGAAGAGTTGAAGGGGAAGGAAGAGGGATGAAGTAAAAGGACTGGAGAGGTTCATGGAAAGGGACACAGTTCAGAAATGTCACCCACAACCCTTCCGGTGCAGTCTCCAACAATCAGTCTTTCCTTCTCATCCCGTCCAGTGAGTCTCCCCTGACCAGGAGTTCTGAAAGACTTTTCTGAATTATACCCCTTTCCCTAAACTTCTCCAGTCATTTTCCTTCACCCATCTTCCTTCCCCTAAAACTCTTCTACCTGAAGAAGGAGCCACTGGCTCTAAAAACTTGTAAACATTAAATTCTTTTGTGTCAAACAATGGAAAATCCAGGATGGAATATAACAATATTATGAGAAGGAAAGTTGCTAACTGACTTGCACCAATTACGGAGGGACCAAGATAAAGTATGCATGCAGTCTGTAACTGTTTTAGTTGCCTCTACCTGATTATCACATAACTTTCACTGACTTCCAGAATCCTTATACAGGAGGTACTGTCACACTCTAAGTTACTTCTTGTATATTAGCTTAAGCTTTAAAAAAGTAATTTCTAAGCTGTATTTGCTCCACGTTTTGTTCTTTCAATTCCATTTATGCACTTACATGAGAAATTATCTATAGATATTTGCGGGTGTGCATCCAGGGCCCTTATAAACCCCAATACTACACTTCTATTTACATTTCAAGTTTATGTCAAATTATTGACTGTAATGAGGTAATTAATAAATTTACAAAACAGAAAACAAGGCAGAAACTTGTGTATAGGCGCATATCATTGCATTTGTTATTTCAATAAAATTTTATCACTTTTTCAAGTTTCTAATCAAACTCTTCTTACACTAACAATTACTGTAGTTTTCATAACGAAGCAATGAGAGTGTTGAAAGAGTAAATAAAAGACTAAAGTAGTTAAGCATATTTTCCTGCTTCTCTCATGAATATTTTTTCTGTACCTTAAAGGCTCTTTTGTCTATTTTCCTGCCCCTCGTGACTGCTCTGCAGTCTGATTGTTTTTCCATACTAGAACTATGTGCACTGTTTTGCTGTATCTCAAACCCTGTTGGCACACCCCACTGAAACATGCACATGAAAAACTATTGCAAAATAATACAGAAAAATCTACAGATTTCATCTGCAAGCATCTTATTGTGTCTGGTGGAGGTTACTTTGCGTACCACTATCATTTTGCTCATTTCCTATTCCAGTCGCTAATGGTTTGCAGGAAGAATACTTTTGAGGATCTCCAATGAGGTTGAATCTGTCTGATTCTATCTTGATGGTCTTTTTGTGACATATATTTAGCAGGAAGCAACATGTTGGTTGTCTTCTAGGAACATTCTCTCTTGAAATTTTAAGAATGAACCACTTCATCATGCACAGTGTTTCTCTTGCCCAGTTTGCTACTTGTGTTGGAAGAGCCCTTTCTTGATGCTTTTGTACTCACTAAACCATGTGTGATGAAATGTGCTGTTCTTTAGATCTTCTCTGTTTCCTCTAACAATACTAAGTGGACCAAACGAGGTGGTGCAATGGTTAGCACACTGGACTCACATTCGGGAGGATGATGGTTCAATCCCACATCCGGCCATCCTGATTTAGGTTTTCCATGATTTCCTTACATCACTTCAGGCAAATGCCAGGATGGTTCCTTTAAAAGGGTACGGCCGACTTCCTTCCCCATCCTTGCCTAATCCAGTGGGACTGATGATCTCACTGTTTGGTCCCTTCCCCCAAATCAACCAACCAATACTAAGTGGTAAAGACGCCAGACCAGTATATCATGAATGAGCAATACTTGATGAGGAATTTTCCAGTAACTCACAATTTTCCTATACTAGTTTCATGTGTTTGTTCCGCTTTAAATCACTTTGTATGCATATTTTCTGATTTTTAATGGATGTGATTTTTTTACTATAATTGTATGGCAACTGACTAATCTAACAATAAAGGACCTTACCACCTATTTTAGTGCAATATTTGTTTATGCTGAAAATCAACTGCCAATCCTTGCAAGTAGTGTCAATTCTCTTTGCATCTTCCAGCATATTGATACAATATACTGCACTATCATCCACAAACAGTCTTATGACACTTTTGATGTTATTCAATAGATCAAATATACATATAGTGAAGAGTAATGGTCCTATAACTCTACTTGGGATATGGCAGAAGCTAGTTTTACATTTGAAGACTTCTCTTCACTAAGGGTGGAATGCTGCATTCTATTTCTACATCTACATACTATGTGGGAACTATAATGTGGCACACAGACTGATCTGATCAGCAGCAGATGGGAGACTTTGTGATTTGGTGATTTTCAGATGTTCATTGCCAACCATGCAATGTACTATTAGCATTTGTTGACAGCATTGTCATCTGCTTTCTTGCAGAGGTATGGTGTCATTATCTGTGTTTTGTTGTACCATTTTCATTGCAATGTTTTCAAAAATGAGCAATGATGCGGTTGCCGGCCGCTCATGGGGCTACATTCTTCTTCATTTTGGAAAAGGAAGTCATTTATCAGAAGTTCATAGAAGCTCAAAATACAGGTTTGTGTTACCTGCACTGCATACCTGCAGTACATGGAGACAGAGGGTGTTATCCCCAACAGCCCACCTCCCACAGCAGCCGATCCTATTCTCTCTCTCTGCATCCTCTGCTACTGAGATGCCAAGCTATAGTTCATGAGTAGTACATATTCCACAAGCCACCATGAACTGCGTGGCAGAGTGTACATCGTAACACTACTAGTGAGTTCCTTTCCTGTTGCATTCACAAATAGAGCAAAGGAAAAATGACTATCTATATGCGTCCATAAAAATCATAATTTCTCTTATCTTCATGCTCCTAAGGCAAAATGCATGTTGGCGGCAGTAGGATTATCTGCAGTCAGTTTCAAATACTGGCTCTCTAAATTTTCCTAATAGTGTTTTGTGGAAAAAACATCACCTTATCGCCAGGGACTGCCATCTGAGTTCTCAAAGCGTCTCCATAATACCTGCATGTTGTTCCAGCCTACTAGTAATAACTCTGGCAGTCCACCTCTGAACTGCTTTAATTTTTTCCTTTAATCCAATCTGGTGGTGCCCCAAAAACTTGAGCCAATACTCACAAATCAGTCACACTAGTGTTCCATAAGTGGTCTCCTTTGCAGATGAACAACATTTTCCTAAAATTCTCCTAATAAAGTGAAATCAACCATTCCCTTTTCCTACTATCATCGTTACATTTCATATCGCTTTGCAAAGTTATACCTAGATATTTAATTGATGTGACTGTGTCAAGCAGTACACTAGCAATGCTGCATTTTAATGTTATGGGATTGTTTTTCATACTCATCTGCATTAACTTTCATCACACAACTAGAAATTTTGTCTAAGTTATCTTGTATCCTTCTATAGTCACCTCCTTCTACCCCTGCACCACAGTGTCATCAGCGAACAACCGCAGATTGCTGTTTGCTCTGTCTATCAGATCATATATGTCTAGAGAGAATAAGAGTGGGCCTATGATGTTTCACTGGGACATTCCTGATGATGTTCTTGTCTCTGATGAACACTCGATATCGAGGGCAACAGACTGAGCTCCATTACTTAAGAAGTTTTCAGATCACTCACATGTCTGGAAGACTATTCCATATGCTTGAACCTTCATTAACAGTCTGCAATGAGGCACCGTGTGGAATGCTTTCAAGAAATCTAGGAATGTGGAATCTGCCTGTTGTCCTTCATCCATGGCTCAAGGGATATCATGTTAGAAAAGGGCAAGCTGATTTTTACATGAGTGATGCTTTCCAAATCTATGTTGGTTTGTGGAGAGAAGCTCTTCCATCTCTAGGAAGTTTATTATATTTGATCGGATAATATGTTCAAGAGTTCTGCAGCAAACTGTTTTAATGATGTTGGTGTGTTATTTTGTGGGTCCATTCCTTTACCCTTCTTATATACACAAGTCACCTGCACTTTTTTCTAGTCACTTGGGACTTTGCACAAGGGAAAAGATTAACAAAGATGCAAGCTAAACAGCAATCTGGACCACAATATCTGAAGGTCTTGTATAGTGGTCCAACATGCAATGTGTGGTTTTCATGAGCAATAAAAAGGGCGGAAATGGTGTTTATGTTGATCTCTATTCCAATTTTCTGTACAGGTCCGGAACTCTAGGAACTGACGTGATGCAAAACTTTTTTTTATGTGTGTATATGTGGCAACATTGAACAACAAGCCACAGTCATCAGTTAAAAGAACATACACAAGTTCCACTCCTACTTACAAGCATCACGCTACTGACAAAAAGGGAAAGTAGGGAACCTTACAGTCCACACTGTCAAACTATTATGCCAATTAATAGCTATCAGCAATAGCACTAAAAAGACACATTAAAAGTGGGATCAATTAAAAACTTTGACTAAAAGTCAACAACTAATTGAGGCTTACATGAGATACAACCTAAGATTCATTTTAAATCATGAAAGACCGGTAGATTTTAAATTAGTGAGGACAGAGATAATGACGCAGCACAATAATGCACCATAGTCAGAGGATAAAATGAAAAACATGCAAACTTCTATTAAAAGATGAGAATTTTACAGCTATGTAAAATGAACTGGGTGGACCTTGCAGATGCCTCTTATTGAATCCAACTTACAGCTATTCTCTTGTCTAGATTCACAAAAAATTAATGAAATCCTTCATTTGGTCAGAATTGCTCTGGACCATAATTACTTTGCCTTCAAAGACACTATATATGGACAAACTGATGGGTTAGCCATGGGATCCCCCACTACCAGTACAATATCTAATATTTACATCAATCACATTGAACATAAATTTTTTTTCAACCCACCCACAACACCTTCAAAGAGTATTATGTTATAAAAGATATGTCGATGACATAAAGGGTCCCAATCAATTCTGGGGACGGTGCTGTAAATTGAGAGCCGTGCTTGCACCCTGCACTCAAGACCAGCAGTCTTCACCACTTCACTAGTCACCCATATGAACTGAGGATGACCTCAGAAACCAAGTGATAGTCATCATCATTGCTGACGTGAGCCACAACTTCCAGAGGCCTGCACCTTGCACGCATGATAGCCACAGGATTGGTCTGCTCACAAGGGAACCTCCCCATCACACCCCCCTCAGATTTAGTTATAAGTTGGTACAGTGGATAGGCCTTGAAAAACTGAACACAGATCAATCGAAAAAACAGGAAGAAGTTATGTGCAACTATGAAAAAAAAGCAAAATATAGAAACTGAGTAGTCCATGTGCAAGATAAGCAACATTAAGGCGATTATAAGCTCTGGAGCGCTGTGGTCCCCTGGTTAGCGTGAACAGCTACGGAACGAGAGGTCCTTGGTTCAAGTCGTTCCTCGTATGAAAATTTTAATTTTTTATTTTCAGACAATTATTATCCGTCCCTCCGATGCGAAGTAACTGCGCCGTAGTATGGGGACGCTACACCTAAACAAGAAAACCTAAATCGGGCAAGGTAGAAGAATCTTTTTATCCATTCGCCAAGTTAGGTGGGTCGACAACATATTCCTGTCATGTGACGCACATGCCGTCACCAGTGTCGTATATAATATATCAGACGTGTTTTCCTTTGGAGGAATCGGTTGACCTATGACCTTGCGATCAAATGTTTTTGGTTGCCATTGGAGAGGCACGTCCTTTCGTCTACTAATCGCACGGTTTTGCGGTGCGGTTGCAAAACACATACACCAAACTTCTTACAGTGAACAGAGACGTCAATGAACGAACGGACAGATCATAAGTTAGTGAAAATAAAGTAAAATTCTCATGCGAGGGGAGACTAGAACCAAGGACCTTTCGTTCCGCAGCTGCTCACGCTAACCACGGGACCACGGCGCTCCTGAGCTCACGGTTCCTTAATATATCTTGCGCATGGACTACTCAGTTTGTATATTCTGCCTTTTTTTCATAGTTGCACATAACTTCTTCCTGTTTTCTCGATTGATCTGTGTTCAGTTTTTCAAGGCCTATCCACTGTGCCAACTTATATGTAAATCTGAGGGGGGTACGATGGGGAGGTTCCCTTGTCAGATAAGGCCTCCTGGCAGACAGACTGAGTGCACGTCGGAGTTCTTTCAGGCCCTGGACCTTATTTCCATTAAGCGGCTGCATAACACACCTAACATTGGAGCTCCCAATAACTACCAAACTCCTCCCCAGTGCGCCTGCTCAAACCCTGCTGAAGGAACAGCCACCTATCCACTCACAGGGTAAATGGACAAGGCCAGACAGACAGCCTCCACATTGCCTATCTGCCTTGATGTAAATCTATTAAGACCTGCCATTCGCCCCGCAGTGAGGGCGGATTCACTGCATCACGTACACTGCAAGATGTTTCACCAGCAAACCTCATAGGCAAAACAAGAGACACCTAAGGTGTGTTATGTGATGTGCCAGATTCTTTGCCAATGCTACACCCTGATGAACTTTTCATTCCAGTCACAAAGCTGACCTGATATTTCATATGTTACTACTTCGTTCATTAGGCTACAGTATAGAACTGAATTGAAAATCTTCCACAGATCAAGGCAACCATTGTCATGTCTGGATGCCTTCTGGGTCTTGTGGGTAAACAGAATGAGCAGGATTTCACAAGAGCATTGTCTGTTAGATCTACTTTATTAGTAATCTCAGACTTTTTGCAGGTGATGCATTTACCTACAATGAACTATTGTCTGGAAAAAGCTGCAGAGATATCCTGTCAGAACTTGATAAGATCTCAAAGTAATGCTAAGATTGGTAACTTGCTTTAAATGACAAAAAATATAAAATTGTGCACTTCACAAAACACAGAGTAGTAGTATCCTGTGACAACATCACCGAGTCACATATGGAATCAGATGACATGTACAAATGCTGCAGCGTAATAATTTTTAAGGATACAAAATGGAATGGTGACATAGGCTGAATCATAGGTCAGGCAGGTTGTAGACTTTGATTTATTCACAGTCTGCTAAATTAAAAATCGCTTGTGTTCCCATCTGTGCTAATAATACAACTGTAAAACTGTCATGGCTGTCTGTTTGAATATACTTCTCCAAAACTACTAGATGAATTTTTGTGGGGTTTTCACAGATAACTTGAGTACAGTGTGACGCATTGTAAAGGCTTTATTTCATCAAAATTGGGTCATGAAAAGAAAAAGAACATGACTTCACTTTTTATCTAATGGTGTCCTATCTGCTTGTGTGAACATGATAATTTTCAAAACTACTGGATGAATTTTCTTAGGATTTTCACAGATAACTTGAGTTTGAAGACAATATGGGCTTTATTTCATTCGAAAATATATAGTGATTTAAAATCTCTTCTAAAACCATTGTGGCGACATCATTTATCCACTGCGCCAAAAACAGCGGGTGAAAGCTGCAGCTGATAGATATTTATCTTTGCCGTAGTCGGCTTGGTTACGAGTTGTTTATTCTTGTTAGTTTTTTATCTGTGCTTGGAAAATAAAATGTTTTCTCATCTCATGAAAAAGCTGTTACTTCATAAAATATAAAGGCTCCCATAGTGGTGACCCTGAAAAATCGTAGGAGAAGCATAAAGAAAATATATATACCGACGAGAATAATGAATTCAGAGACAAAAGCATGGGGCAGTGGAATCAAGATTGAAGACTACAGTCTGTTTGACCAAGGATCGCGGTCCACGCCCTTTGATTTGCCACAAAACTGAACGACAAATGTTAACGCAAAAGATGGGAGTACCTACGCGTGACACGGAAATGTTAAGCTTTCCGTGTTCTGGCCGACGCGCCCCCAGCTTTGGTTTATGCAGGCTGAATGCATATTTTGGCAGCGTGGGGTGTCTAACAACATTGACAAATTTAATATAGTGGTTTCACATCTAAATTTAGAAGTGATAGCGCAAGTAGAAGGAACCTTGTCACAACAAAATTACTTTGTGCTAAAGGAAGCTCTCATACAGCATTATACGTTGTCACCAGATTTGCGACTACAAAAAATTTTCGCATACGAAGATTTGGGCGACAAGACTCCGTCACAAGTACTCAAAGCCTTACGTACATTAGCCGGCCCGGAACTCCTACCTGAAGAGTCTTTACGTCTAATATGGCTTCGTAAACTTCCTGCCAACATCTGTGCCGCCATTGCAGCAGAAACAGACTTACCATTGCAAGTCTTAGCAAAAAAGGCAGACACCATCGCAAACACCTTAACCAAAGTTTCTGTGTGTTCTGAATTCAACTACAGCCAGGATAGAGGCCCAAGAACGTGTAGTGTGATGGAATCTGACGTCAGTGAGCCAGGAACATGCAATAATACTTCCCAACAGCAGTGCTCATCGACCGAACCCACCATACAGCAACTGGCAGCACAAGTGGCAAAACTCAACGTGCAAGTAACTTCACTCCACCAGCAGCTACGAAGTCGCAGTTGGAAAAGACGAAGAAATGCTATCCAACAGGATTTGACAGATCAATGGTGCTGGTAACACAGACGCTTCGGTAACACTGCCCATCAATGTATTCAACCCTGCAGCTACCCAAACTTAAAAAGTGGGCGTTAAAGGGCGCTAACGTTCATCAACAACAACATAGGCATCCGAGTCATAGCGTGATTCAAAGAGGTAAACATGCCACGGTATCTGCAGTCAACCAATCACACCGATTGTTCGTGTTGGACCTCTCTTCAGGTGAGAAGTTTCTGATTGACACAGGTTCAGAAGTCAGTGTGTATCCAAGAAAGAGAGGTGATATACTCACGACAACAACGCAACATGTGCTGACTGCGGCAAACAATTCCATAATATCTACCTATGGTGAGAAACAGTTGGCATTACATCTGAATTTCCAAAACGGACTTTTGTGGTTGCTGATGTGCCGAGTCCTATAATTGGAGCGGACTTTTTACAGAACTACCGACTTATGCCCGACCTGGTTAACCGTCATTTGGTGACAGTTCCCACAGAAGGGATATTGCCTACTGCGACTTCCGCGTCGGTTCAAGTGCAGTGCGATGTGCCCGTGTCTTTCCGCACGAAGATTTCTGGCTCCTCTACCACGTCATCCGCATCGGGATATTGTGATATGATGTCATACCCACAACTAAGCGGGGCGCACACGTGTGCGTCATGCAAGAAGACACCCGACAGTCGTAACGATTTGTATACTGTAGGCAATATCAGAGCACTGTCGGAGGAATCACTTTTTCGTAAACTGCTTCAAGACTTTCCAGCACTTACCGAACCCGTCAACGCAACCAGGAAATGCAGACACAATACTCAACACCACATCAGCACAACACAAGGTCAACCCGTTGCCTTCCGCCCACGGCGTCTGCCTCTAGAGAAGCTGCTCGCAGCGCGAGCTGAGTTTGACAGACTTCTAAAAACAGGTATTGTAAGTAGGTCTGATAGTTCATGGGCATCTCCAATTCACATGGTCCGTAAAAAAGACAATTCATGGAGAGTATGTGGAGACTACAGGGCGCTCAATGCCCGCACAATTCCCGACCGCTACCCAGTACCCAATGTGACTGATTTTAACAATACGATTAGCAATGCCAAAATATTTAGTGTGATTGATTGCGCCAAAGCATTTTCCCAGATTCCCATGGCTCCATCTGACATTAAAAAAACAGCAGTTATCACACCATTCGGTTTGTTTGAGTACAATTCTATGCCATTTGGCCTCAGAAACGCTGCCCAAACGTGGCAAAGATTCATGCATGACGTGCTTCGAGAATTACCATTCGTATTTTGTTATATGGACAACATTTTAGTATTCTCTGGTTCTGTATATCAGCATGTCAAACATCTGTGGCAGCTTTTCCACTGTCTGACAGAGTATGGCATAATTATTAACGAAATAAAGTGCACGTTTGGAAAAAGCGAGGTTAAGTTCCTGGGATATTTGGTTTCAGCAGCAGGCCTGTCACCTTTGCCTGAGCGGGTTGAAGCAGTACAACAGATGCCCCTTCCCACAACTTACAAAGGACTTTGCAGATTTTTAGGCATGCTCAATATTACAGACGTCACTCACCTAAATTAGCTGCCGCCCAAGAGCCACTCACAACGTTACTTGCAGGTAAAAATACAACAGGAAATCGTAAAATTCCATGGAGTCCAGATGCTGAAGCAGCTTTCCATGGCTTAAAGAAATGTCTTTCTCGGGCAACACTACTGGGGCATCCAAGACTGAGCGCTCCTTTAGTGCTCATGGTTGATGCGAGCCAAACAGCAGTGGGTGCAGCGCTACAGCAAGAAGTTGATGGCAGATGGCAGCCGCTCGCATTTTTCTCTAAAAACCCGACTCGACAGCAGCAAAAATGGAGTGCTATTGACCGTGAGTTGCTTGCTATATACTTAGCCATAAAGCATTTTCACACTTCTGTCGAAGGGAGGCACTTTGCAATTTTTACCGATCACAAGCCGTTAGTAGCTATATTTCAACGAGACACAGAGCTCAATTCACCACGTCAGTGCAGGCAAGTTGAGTACATTGCACAGTTCACAACTGACGTGCATCACATTTCAGGAAAAGACAACCTGGTCGCAGATTGCCTGTCTTGTGCCAGTTTAAATTCAATTCGTTGGACCGAGTTAGCGTCTAAACAACGAGAAGATCCGTTCTTGCGCCGTCTAATAGAGGAACAGAGAACTGAACTGCGGCTCAGACGTGTGTCTGTCCCAAATGTTCCAGATAGAATTTGGTGTGATGTAGCAAAAGGAAAGGAGCGACCTTACATACCAGAACAATATCGTCGGGAGATTTATAGTGCACTACATAACCTATCACATCCAGGAGTATGAGCTACAGCCAAGTTAGTTTCCTCCAAAGTAGTGTGGCCTGGAATACAAAAAGATTGTCGTGCATGGGCGCATGCATGCCTAACATGCCAGCGTAATAAAATCAGCAGACATGTCTTTGCACCTATTGCTGACTTCCCGACGCCATCTGCAAGATTTTCACATATACATGTGGACATTGTGGGCCCGCTATCATGCTCTTCAGAACAACGCTATTTGCTCACAATCATTGATCGTTTTACCAGGTGGCCAGAAGTAGTTGTAATACAAGACATTTCTGCGGAGTCGGTTGCAAAAGCACTGTTGCATTCATGGTTCTCCAGGTTTGGCATTCCGCAAAACATAACAACAGATCGCGGAAGGCAGTTTGAAAGCCAACTTTTCAATGAACTTTTACTACTGTGCGGTTGCAACCACCTACGCACCACAAGCTATCATCCATCTAGTAATGGAATGGTGGAACGGCTACACCGCACACTCAAAGCTGCATTAATGTGTAGTTCCACTTCATGGCCTGAAGCACTACCGCTGGTCCTACTCAGATTGAGAACGGCCGTGAAGGAGGACTTACAATGTTCTTCCGCAGAATTGGTTTATGGCGAGCAATTGAGGGTTCCTGGAGAATTTATCGTTCCAGCATCTACACAGCCGTTCGCCCCTGAGCTATGCCCGCAATTCGCGAGACAACTCAGCGTTAGAATGAGAAACATCAAAACCACTAACCCTGTCAGACATGGAGACCGGAGAGTGTTTGTACATAATGACCCGCAAGCAACGTCCCACGTGTGGCTTAGGGATGATACGGTGTGCCCGCCGCTTGTTTCGCCTTACTCTGGACCATACAGGGTAATCACAAGAGGAAGCCACAGCTTCAAAATCGATAAGGATGGTAAAGAAGAGACAGACTCAATAGAGCAGCTTAAACCTGCTTACACCAAAGAGGGTACACCCCTTCCTCGGTCTGCAAAATCACCCTCAAACGTGGAAGCCAAAGAAACAGCAGAGAGTCTCGCCGAGCCCTTGGTTTCAGAAGAGGACAACGAAGCAGCAAGTGCAGAACAGGAGCAGCCATTGCCTGCACCAGATGTTTTCACGAGAGCTGGTAGAAAAATCAAGTGCAAGTTTCCCCACATACCTGGTGCACCCGGTTTCAAAAGGAGGGGGGCTGATGTGGCGACGTCATTTATACACTGCGTCAAAAACAGGGGTGAAAGCTGCAGCTGATAGATATTTATCTTTGCCGTAGTCGGCTTGGTTACGAGTTGTTTATTCTTGTTAGTTTTTTATCTGTGCTTGGAAAATAAAATGTTTTCTCATCTCATGAAAAAGCTGTTACTTCATAAAATATAAAGGCTCCCATACCATCATATCTGACAGTTTGTCTGTATGCTCACACTAATCTCCAAAATTACTGGCAGAATTTTCATGGGGTTTTCACAGGTAACTTCAGCATGACCTGGGACACCATATAGGCTATATTTCATTAAAATCAGATCACAAAAAAATCATGGTTTAATATTTTATCTAAAACCATTGTATCTGTCTGTCTGTATGCACTTGCGAATTTCCATAACTACTAGACAAATTTTCATGGGGCTTGCACACGCAACTTGAGCATAGCCTGGGACACTGCATAGACTTTATTTCATCAAAATTGGATCACAGGAAGAAAGATATTATAATTATAATTTTTATCCCTACTAACATTATAAATGCATGAGTAACTCAGTCTGTTATGTTTTTATGACAAATCGATTGAACCAATTTAGATGAAATTTGGTAAAGAGATAGCTGGGAGCCTGAGGAAGAACATAGCCAACTTTGGAAGGTGTGTAGTACAACATACTTATTAACTTGAACTATATTACGCAAATCAGAGAAACATATTTACTCTCTGAAAAAGTTATTTACTCTTTGACTTTTGAACTTCATCAGATTTGTGAAAATGCTTTTATTGGTTGATGTGTGTTACATGATACGATTCAGAGTTATGAATACAATGCTTATGAAATCTTCATTGTGTTTACTCCATACTTGCACACTATTTGCTGCATACTGGTAATTTACATCTTGTTTAATGTGTAGCTACTTCCATAGCTTCACGCATACGTGCACACATGCACAATCTGGGCCATGGTCCTCTGTACGCACTGCTTGGCAGCTGTATTGCACATGCATAAGGACCGCTTGGGAAGGGGTAGGGTGGGCTGTACATCATGAGCTATGCTTACCCAAACAGGCAGACACTTGAGGGCAGTTGGTGTCATTGCAAATACAGCAGCTTACTTACTCACCATCACTCATCATAACAAAAGTGTTGATATGCGAGTGCAGCCACAGGCAATAGCTAGTCTCAGAATATTGTGCAAGTGTGAGGGACCCATACCAAATAAGACTAAAAGGGGTCACTGGATGTATATGAAGAAGGCAGGTATGTTTGACTATTTAAAATCTTAATTTGCAGATTCTTGAAAACTTGATGCAAATTATCCCACAAAGTCTACTTACAAAGCTGTGAGAGCTGATAGTAAGTGAAGAATCTAGACATGTTCTTCATTCCCTTAAGTACTAGTCTCAAAGGGACTGTGAAGACAAGGTAAGACAAATTAGAGCATGCAGAAAGGCATTTAAGCAGTCTTTTTTGCTGTTCTCAATACATAACCGGAACGGGAAGAAAACCTGTGTGGTACCAAGCTAAGTACCATATCCCATGCATCTCACAGTAGTTATCAATGTATATAGATATAGAATGTAGACTGTTGCCAGAAATGGATCAAGTTCCTTTGCTTACTCTATGTATAGTTATATAAGTTTCCCATCAGATCCAGTCAACTTTGCTTTGTTAAGCGATTTTAAGTCCACAGTCAATTATGTAGATATGTCCTTTTGATGTTTTAATTCCATAGTCAATTGTGTAGATATGCCCTTTTGGTGTTTGTGTGAAATTGAAAGAAAGAATGATATTACAATCTTCCTCAGTGAAACAGTTTTGGAAAAAGGAATTTAGTATTACAGCCTTCTTCCTGTCAGCGTACATTCCTCTGCCAGTACGGTCGCCGAGTTACTATCACTTTGATCCATTAAAGCTTCAGACATGGCTCTCACTGCACTCATTTTGGTTTTTTCAACAATGCTTTGGGCATGCTGAAATCTGTGGTGAAGTAGTATTTAATTCTGAAGTAACTATCTAGCACATCTAGGAACCATGACAGTTCTTTCTCAACCCCCACACATTGCTTGTCACATGCTTGTCTAATGCACATTATGCAGTACTCTTGAATTCTGTCCATTTGTATTGAATGTTCCAAGTCTCAAAGAAAAGTATTTGCTGCTGATTGCTCAGGTGAACTGAAATCTTTTTAGTCACACTTATTAAGTAGCAACATGTACCTACCTTGCTTAACATCCTATTGATTCTCATACCCAGTGCTGTTATAATGGCCTTATAACCACTAATTCCTTGTTCTTCACTCAGTGTATTTTGAAATTTTGAGCCTGTTTGTAATCGTGACATCTAAAATATTATTCTTACAAGTCGTTCTGTCAGTAACAGCTCAAGCTAATTTTCGGATAAAACATTTGGAAGAACGTCACTTGAATCCCTGTCCCTACCACACTCCCCACTTGCATGACCCATTCCATTAAGTGGTAACTTGAAATCTCCCTTTAATATTATAACATCATCAGAAAATTTAAAGGTGACCTTCTCCAAGTTTTCCTTGAAATGACCTGCCACTACATTACCTAAGCAGGGAATGTGCAATTTAATCCAACTTTAACGCTTAACTTCACCCAAGTTATTTAGCATTTGGAATCTGTACTGCCCTCAGTACATATTTACAGCTATAAACACACTTCCACCACTGGCATCCAACCCATTTTTTCCATGTGTACTCCAGTTGTAATTAAAAATTTAATTCCCTTCTTGTTTCAGCCAGACTTCTATTCCAAGTACTATGTGTGCATTATACTGGTCGATAGCGGATTTTTTGCAGAAACTAAAGTAGATGGTTTTTATAAATTATCAGAATTAAAATTTTTTCCTAGATTAAAGGTACAACTACGTTGGGACTTTACATTTCACATATATTGCTACCACAATGAATAGGATATATCCATTAATTGAACTTATCTAGTTTATTCACACCATTTCTTTGCCTTCCTCTTGGGCACGAAGCATCTCTCTGTATCATCCACCAGAAATCAGCCAACATAGCAGTAGTCCACCGTTCTCTATACCACGGTTCCTTGAGAGAAATATCCTGGTGGAACTGCTTGCTGTGCTCATCTCTGGATGCATTATAGTTTTCTGGGAACACACTGAGGTGGGAGTAAAGAAAGTGTATCTTCAGAGTCATATTGCAGCATATGACCTTAATAGGTATGAACGAGCTTCCACAAGGTTCCTGTAATTTTTGGCTCACCTGTTTCCTAAGAACAATGTTGTCACATTATGAAAACAATGTCATGCGTGCAGCTGATCAGGGGTTAGAAGGGACTCAGAGTATGTATCCTTCAACAGCCGGTGTATCTATGGACCAATGAATATCTCCTTTGTGATGATCTGTGTGTTGAGTTGAGGGAACTCTTTCCACAAATACTGAAATGCTTCTTCATTCCTGTATATAGCCTTAACAAGAACAGTCTGAAGTCCCAACTTAATATGCAGTGATGGGAGAACAATTTTGTTCAGATTCAATAGAGGTTCTTCAGCAATATTTTTTTGGTCCAGGCACCAGAGCTGTTAGTGGAGACCATTCTGTCTGTGTGTAGTGTTTTTCTTTTATGTGACCATCCCATTCACACAGGTAGCAGCAATACTTAATGTCACCCTCTTGCAAACCCAACAGCATTGCAATGACTCTGAAATCTCCACATACCAACCATTCATGCTTATTGTAATTAATATAATTTACAATGGATTTCAACATGGTACAAATTTCTTTGGCTTAGGTAACATACGTGACAGGAATGGATGACCTGTAATTACTATTATGTAACAGTACTGCCTTCAGGCTTGTTTTTGAGCCATTTATAAAGAATCTCCACTCATTTGGTTTGTATGTAATGTTCAGGTCTTCCAACAAACCATCAGTGTAATGTCGCCTTCAATATTGAAATGAAACTCAAGTTATTCCTGAAGCTCCTGAAATACAAGCACATGTTCTGTTTCAACAAGGAGATTCCACTGCTGCAGTTTTGTGGCCAAGAGTTTGGCTTTCCACTTTGGAAGATCTAAATCCCTAATTGGATCACTGAGTTCACATTGTGTAGTTTTGTGTGGTTCTCCAGATAATGATGTTGGTGTAAATGTAGGGTCTGTCACTGGCGGGTGATTGCTCATGAGTCATTGTATTAAGCAGAGCTGCCAAACTGTACTGGAAGCATCCACCTCACTCACTTATGATAGAAGAAACCTTGTCAATATGCCTTTGCATGTAGCTCTTACAATGTCTCATAAGTGTGACTGTGAAATGTAAACACCTTATTTACTTGTAACCCTGACCTAGGAGGCAGTTTTAGTCTTGATATTCATGTTCAGCATATCTAAATCTATAAAGCATGGCTACTTATGTCTCTGTAAACAATAAAAAGTGAAAGTTCATGAATCAGTGTTTACTGTTTATAACTAAGATGTTCTGGCCACACTGACAGTATCTCAACATTTTCTTATTCTGATCTGAAATCACAAATGCAATTAATTGGACTGACATCCCCCCCCCCCCCCCTTGTAAATCACCACACAACTTTTTAATGGACTTATATCGCAATTACTTCTAAAAGACACAAATGTACACTCTGATAACCTAATAGCTGCTCCCTGTGTGTAGTCGGCATCTGAATTATTACGGGAAGTCTTGCAATTTTCTGCCCAATAGTGGAAGTCAAAAGTTCTAAATCCAGATCATTGCAGAATCATCTGAGCCTATAGTTTAAGCTCTCCAAGTGTCTCCGAAACAGAGGACTACAATCAGTTCTGGAAATGATGTTGCTAGTTGCCACACTAGGTGCAACACTAGCTGTCTTCACCATTTCTTCCAGCCACCTGCAAGAACTGAGGATATGCTCTGAAACCAGGAAGCAGGCATAATTTGTGCTAACATGAGCCATGATTTGGAGCATGCTGCATCCAGTGGACTCAATAATTGCCAGCAAAGATTACTTTACACGTCAAAACAGTTCAGTATCATCTACGTACAGATATCAGCAGGAAAAATTGTAAAATATTTATAAAAGATCTTGGCCTCTGTGACAATTACTGTGAGGTAATACAGCCAAAGACAGGGTTGATAAAACCACAAAACTGCAGGTCTACAAACGGGTCTTCTCAGGAAGTTAAATATGTATTTTTTCTAGGGCGTTCTCAAATCAAACCTGGGATGAAGTATGTATGGGAAACAATGTGATTGCTAAGTTCTCTAAATTCTACACACTGTTTAGTATGTCAACTGCCACACATCTGCTGGCAGACACAGCAACACCTGATGCCATGTATTCACTGACAACCACATGCACCACTCAAATCTCATTTGAAAAATGGAAAAATATAGTTTCAATTCGTGTGATGCAATATATGGCAGCAATAAAAGCTTATATCACTAAACTGCCCAAGACACATGGATGATAATCAAAACTTTTGTAAAAATTAACAATACTTACAAATGACAATAACTTTTTCTATTTCTTTAGGAGAGTCAAAATCAGTTGAGAAACTAAGGAATACAGATTTCAATTTGACTTGCAAATCCTTACTACAGATTATGTTTCAAAATCATTCTCCCTAACCTTGTACGTCTCCAACCTTGCTAACCCAGAAAATTATGGAAAGAACTGTGTTGCCACAATATTCTTCTACTCTCATACTAAATATTAGGCTTCTCATACATGTAATTTATACCAAATTTCATCAAAATTGAAACTGATTGTAAAATATTAATTTGATTGTTCAGTTAAGTACTGTGTGGAAATATCTTTGATCCCAGAGTAATAATATCAATGAATTACTTTAATTTTCTTTTATTTGAAACAAGTGGTGTTGTTTAGACTTAGCATTCAGTCATCTGTCTTCGTACATGAAGGATCTCCATATCTGTGTTTGTAAGCTAATTGTTTATTATAATCTTATTTTGCAATGCAGTGACTTATTATTACTTGAATATGTCCATCAAGGATCACTGATTGCTTGTTTAAAGGTATTTTACATTTCAGAAACTTAGTTCCACTGAGGAACATGAGTTTGGAGATGTGATGAAATACATGTCATCTGTGTACTACCATACATGTAGCTGCAACCGTTCTCACAGAACCTGCAGTATAAATTGTTTGTTAGTTGAAGTCTGGTCATTCTTGTTGTGCAATGTGACTTATTTTTTCATGTGGCACTACCTTTTAACACGGTTAACCATTGCCCAACTTATTGCTTTCCTACAGCAATATCTGTAACTGACTTCATCACAACAGGAAAAATAATAGTAATACACACAGAGTGGGAATTTATTCAAATCATATCTTAATTCAAAATTAATTACAGTCATTTCAACTCCCGTTGCACCTCTTGTAATATATCCTGATTCCAAACAATTAACCATCTACCTTAACTACCAGAATGATTAATAAGACTTACGAGGGATATATTATAATGGGTGATGGCAAGATTATTGTAAATATTTAATGTACATTTTGTGTCACTGTAATCTGTCTGTCTTGTTTCATTTGGAAATGATTAATGCATAATGTTGGAGGAAAATAATCATAGAAAGGGCAAGCGAGCATAGAAAGGGAAAAATATAAAGAAGGAATTGTGGAATTGTGGTTTATTCATATCATGACATACATTTGGAATCCATTTAGTTTGCATACAGGCAACATGTCAAAAATTTAATACAGTTACAATTATTTTTACCCCAACCATTAGATGGGTAGATCACATAACTAATGAGGAAGTATTGAATAGGATTGGGGAGAAGAGAAGTTTGTGGCACAACTTGACCAGAAGAAGGGATCGGTTGGTAGGACATGTTCTGAGGCATCAAGGGATCACCAATTTAGTATTGGAGGGCAGTGTGGAGGGTAAAAATCGTAGAGGGAGACCAAGAGATGAATACACTAAGCAGATTCAGAAGGGTGTAGGTTGCAGTAGGTACTGGGAGATGAAGAAACTTGCACAGGATAGAGTAGCATGGAGAGCTGCATCAAACCAGTCTCAGGACTGAAGACCACAACAACAACAACAACCATAAATTATATTGGAGCCACAAGAAAAACCATAATATTGAAAGAAAAGGAATTACTGATTGTGTTCAGTGTACCAAATAAGGTAATGACAATATTGTCTATTACAATAGCTTATGTGTAGAGAGGTGTCAGTTATTGTCAGTACACATTCAACAGTTTCGCTTATCACAGTAGAATAGATAATTTCATTATTATATGGTTCAACAATAACAAATGATGTCACATACAATATGGTTGAATTTGTTCTGGTATAACCACAAGCGCTGGAATGGAGATGACAAACGCAGAGAAGGTAGTGAGAAAGCATCGGCCAATGGTGCGCAGAATTTGACCATGCCATGCCAGGAGCTCCCCCTGCAAGAAGTGAATAAAAGCGCCTTTCCTGCCAACCTTGGCCACTCAGATCACCTCAGTGTACTGACATTAGTGGAATGTAATTGTGAAGCATGCTACAAGAACAACCAGTTGGGATCCTTATCAGTTACTTGTCTGGATTTTGTCTATAGCAATGACTATTACTGTTTGCATGTTACTTGTGACACGGATGTTTCTCCAAAGTTAAGTATTGTCTATTGCTTGATAGAAATAAAACTGCTAATGTTATTTGTTTGAATTGTTGTCTCATATTCCAAAAATGCTGCATCCCTTAGGCAGCCTATTAGTGACAAGTGGGCAAGATCTAATAGAATTCATGTCACAGGAGTGCTTAATAGAACAGCATTGTTTCAGTATTGTAGCTTAGCCATGTTCCACTGCAAGAACATTCTTGCTTAGTAAAGTTAATTATTTCGGTTCTAAATTTATCTGACTTACGTTTTATGTAATATGAGCAAATTTAGTCATGTTGTATTGTTATGGTAAAGATAGGAAAACTGAACACAGTGGAACCAGCAAAACAACAAGATACTGAATTTCTTTCTGATAAGACTGAGTGTGATGATGTAATTGTAGACAATACGAATGATTCAGCATATGAAGATGAATTATGAGCTGAAAGCGAAGCAGTTAATTTTAAAGTTAATTTTTTGATTAACACTTTGTAGACCAAGCCCAAGCATATCTCGGGCCACAACTTTATGTTAGAAAGACTGTGCCCAAGTATATATCTGCCAACAATTTTCTTGATGTGTGAGCTATCTATCACTCATAAACAAGACTCATTGCACATGGGAAAAATATCTGGGTATCTCAGTACCTGTGCCTTGACTGGCGTTTCCATCTCATGTCAATTTCTAGCATTATTTCTAAAGAAACATTAATGAATGTAACAGCTGCTGTCACAAATGACTGATCAAATATGATGCCACTAACATATCTGACAAATCGCATACTTGAAGAAGGAATATTCCCTGAATGTCTGAAAATGACAGTTACACTTCCAATCCATAAGAAAGGTGACAGAAAACTGCCAAACAATTATAGACCTATATCGATAGTTCCCATTATATCAAAAGTAATAGAAAACTGCATATATACCCAAATTTACAATTATTTTGAAAGTGATAAATTATTGAGTAAAAACCAGTTTGGCTTTCGATCTGAACTATTGACAACCAAAGCAGTTGAGTGCCTCCTTAGTGATATATATGAAGGATATGAAAACAAGAAACTCACTTGTGCTACACTGTTAGATTTAACAAAGGCCTTCGACTCAGTCACACATGAAATAATGATAAAAAAAAACTAGAGCATTATGGTATTGTAGATAAACCATTACAATTTTTTCAATCGTACATAAGCAATAGGGTACAATTAGTAAAAACAAACTATCAAAAGTCAACACCTATGAAAGTAAAGAGAGGAATTCCACAAGGCTCAGTGCTTGGCCCTTTCCTGTTCATTGTTTACATCAATGACTTCTCAAATTATATGCCATGCAACACTGTACTGTATGCTGAAGATATGACACTAATAACAGATGGAGAATATATGCAAGATGTCATAGAATACAACAAAGTAGTAACTGAAATGAGCAGTGACTGGTGCAGAGCCAACCTTTTATCAATAAACAAATTGAAAACTGAAGAAATTTGCTTCACCCTGAAACCAATTGAACAGAATACAAAAAATGTCAAGTTACTAGGTTTACATATAGATCAAAAACTTACATGGCACAGACACACAAATTATCTATGTGGCAAACTTGCTCGAACTCTCTTTCTATTACACAAGCTGAGACACGTTATCAATAAAAATCTACTAATCTCCACGTACTTTGCTTTTTTCTATTCACAACTGCAATACGGGGTACTTCTTTGAGGCAACTCAGTGGGTTCAAGTACCATCTTCAAGTGGCAGAAGAAAGCAGTCAGGTGCATTTTAGGACTAGCACCAAGACAAAGTTGCAAAAATAATTTTAAAGAACTAAAGATAATGACAATGACACTACCTAGTATATACATTTATAATTGTTTAATATATGCTAAAGAGAACATAAAGAACTTTAATTTAAGATCTTAAATGCATGTTCATAATACTCGAAATAATAGTAACATAGACCTACCGTACACAAGGCCGACATTTACACCTAAGAGCCATAAACACCTTAGCTTGAAATTTTATAACAAACTCCCAAAGGCTGTGAGCGAACTACCAATGAATAAGTTTAAGCAAACAATAGAAGTGTGGCTCAAATGTATGCCATATTACTCACTTGATGAGTTTCAAAACAGTGACACAAAAGAGATATGCTACATGAAACAAAAAACTGCCATATGAATTATACCTATGTGTTTGTGACAGTAATGTACCAACAAAGACTTTTTAAATAGATACATAAGATGTACCATAAATATATCTTGATACTATTGTATAATTAACTGTTATGATTTATTATTATTATTATTACTATTGTGAATGAATAATTGTTGTATTATAAATATTACTTTAGCATGCATATCTGCTTGCCCCGCACAGGAACAATTATGTACAATAATAATTATTGTAATTAAAAAAAATGTATTGAACACACTGCCGATGGCAATTGTATGGAAGACATACTGAAAGGCAAATAAAGATTCTATTCTATTCTATTTCATGTGTGTACTCATTAGGTTTCACAGGTTGTCATAATTCTGGTACAAATTCACCATGTTTGGGAGTGAACAAGATATTTTGGAAGCTCAGTAGGAAGGAATTGCTCAATAACTCACCTCATACTATTTTTTGGAAGGATAATTGTACTTTCTGTTGCTATTATTTTCAAATTTGTAATCTATCAAAAAACTAAAGTAAATATGAAAACTAAACCTTGAAGCTTGGTATTTTTTTTTAGTATATATTACTTTTGAATATACATCAATTACATAAGTGCCAATAACACTTTAAATAATGGCATGTATGGTCGGTTTCCTAGGCCTGTCCTTCTAAGAGGTTGCTCTCCAAAGAGTTAGTACTATGGCCAATGCAGCCACCAGCAACATACAAAGCCAAAATAATGTAACACCTCAAACTTAGTTGACATATTACGGCTAATGAAAAATGAATTCTCAGTGGAAATGAAAAATGAAATACCACTCTTAATAGTAAAATGTATGCAGTCCTAAAGCAATGACTGCACACTGACCAGAGCAATATGGTGAAATGCTATCTAGAAGGTGCTGACCCATGCACCAGTGGAAAGAGCGGGCAGCACCACACCTCCAGGAAGAAAGAGTTCAGAGCCCCCGGCAACACTGATTTAACCAGCCACTCATCGCTGATCAGCCCAGTTCGGATGCAGTCTTCAAGAGCATCAGTACTAAGTAATAGAAAGACAAGCCTGCATTCTGTGAGTAGTAATAAATTATCAAAGTGCTTGCATGAATGGGGCACAAGAAGTTAAACAGTGGTTCCCTTCTTTGTAGAAATAAAGTGTCCCTCTAATTAGAAAGTATTTTGTACGGATGATTTTGGATTCCCGCTGCCAGCCATCGCAACTTCTCTCCTTCCTTGTTTGTGTTGGTGCTGATTCCCACAGTAGCAGACACAACATCTGCATCACTAATATTTCTCTCTACATTTCTACTAATTGCTCATTCTTTTGCCTTGCTTCTACCTATAATTTGTTGTGGAGCTTCTCTCATTAAAAGGGCCTCTAACTCACCTGCACCTATGCCTCCAGCTGCTGTTGGCTTTGATCTAATGCATTTTATTCAGTTTCAGAACCACAAAACTGCTGTTTTGTGGTTCTGAAACTGAATAATGCACTAGCTGCTGGTGCATCAGCTCCACCACAACAGCCAGCCACATCCATGGCACCACCTCTGTGCATTCCACTATTCTGTGCTTTCTATAAACACCAAGAGGCATGGAACGAGTACTGTGCTCAGTTCAAATACTCACTGTGTTACATATCAAGCGCAAGGTACTGTGAAACTTTCTTATTTTTGTCAATGGCTCTCTTAAGAATGGAGCACCTTTTCACTCAGTGAATGTAGTTTTTTCTAAACCAGCTACCAGTACTGGTAATGACCAAATTCAGGATGTGCCTTTACCCCAACCAAGTGCTGTGCAATGACAGTCAAACAAACTGTTTGTGAACTTAGTCATTGCCAGGTGCTGTGAGTGTCTTCAGTTAGACACTGGTGCTTCCATAACATTGTCTAATCATGCTACTTATGAACAGTTGGTCTCCGACACTTATGAACAGTTGGTCTCCCCACAGTTGACAAAATGTTGCATGCAACTTACTGCATATAATGGTCAGGACATTCCAGTGCTTGGTACATGTAGTTTTCCTGCCACATTCCAGTTTCACGCCAGAACAGTGACATTTACAATTTTGAATTCATGAGACTGAAAATATTTCTAGGCTAGATTCTTTTGATTTGTTTGGTCTTCACATTCAGGACAATGTACTTTCTGTTTCTGCTTTCAACTCAAAAGCCACTGCTACTCAATTGATTGATTGTGGGCTCACTAGCGCCGTGGTCCCGTGGTTAGCGTGAGCAGATGCGGAACGAAAGGTCCTTGGTTCAATTCTTCCCTGGAGTGAAAAGTTTAATTTTTTATTTTCAGACTATTATCAAAGTTCAGGTACTCACACATAATCAACTTTGCTCTCCAAAATTCCAGGACATGTTCAGATTTGCTTGGACATATGCAGGATTTGACAGTCTACACACGGAAAAATTTGAAAACGTTAAAAACATATGCTTTGACAGAGCACAGGGAAAACTGTGCGACTGTGAAACTGTTGCAGTCATTTGTTGCCGTTTGTGTGACAAACTCTTATGTTTTCATCACTTTTTTGGGAGTGATTATGACATCCACAAGTAAACCTAAATCGGGCAAGGTAGAAGAATCTTTTCACCCATTCGCCAAGTGTACAAGTTAGGTGGGTCGACAACATATTCCTGTCATGTGATGCACATGCCGTCACCAGTGTCATATAGAGTATACCAGACGTGTTTTCCTGTGGAGAAAACGGTTGGCCTATGACCTTGCGATCAAATGATTTCGGTTCCCATTGGAGAGGCACGTCCTTTCGTCTACTAATCCCACGGTTTTGCGGTGCGGTTGCAAAACACGGACATTAAACTTATTTCAGTGAACAGAGACGTCAATGAACGAACGGACAGATCATTACTTTGCGAAAATAAAGAAAGTAAAAATTTTCACTCGAGGGAAGACTTGAACCAAGGACCTTTCGTTCCGCAGCTGCTCATGCTAACCATGGGACCACGGCGCTACTGAGCCCATACTGTCCTTGATGTTGCTTATCTTGCACATGGACTACTCAGTTTGTATATTTTGCTTATGTTTTTTCACAGTTCCACACAACTTCTTCCTGTTTTCTCGATTGACCTGTGTTCAGTTTTTCAAGGCCTATTCACTGTGCCAACTTATAGCTAAATCTGAGGGGGGTGCGATGGGGAGGTTCCCTTGTTAGAGACAAAGTTGCATGTGAACTTAAAGAATGGCAAGACAATGATGTTATTGCTCCTGTTATGTATTCTATCCATATCTCATGAAACAACCCCCATAATGGTACATTTGAATGGCTACTCCAGGTTGTTGGAACCCTAGTAAGAGCAATTCAAGGGAGCGACGTAAAATATTGATTTTGGTCTTGGTGTAATACTATCAATTAATTAATTTCATTCTTCATTTTTATGTATATTTCAGAAACTGATTCCCACTTGGAAACATAACTTCAGTGATGTGACAGTTATGTGCCATCCACATGCAACAGTACCATATGCATATCTGCAGTCTAGATTGATTGTTTTTTCAAAGTCTGATTATTCTTGTTGTATAACATGGCTTATTTTATCACATGGTAATACATTTTTAACGCAGTCAACCATTTCCCACCTTATCACTCTTCTACAGCAATTTCTGCATCTGACTCAATCACAGGTGGAAAAATAATGGCAATATATACAGAGTCAGCTGCATTCAAATCATACCTTAATTCATAGTTAATTACTCATTTCCACTCCTGCTGTAGCTCTTGTAATATATCTTAATTCCAAACAATTAACCATCTGCCTTAACTACGAGAACAATAACTAAGACTCGAGAGGGATAGGCCTATATTACAAGAAGAAATAAAATAAATATTTATTTGAACAGTATGATATAAAATGTCTCATTTCCTGTATGTGCAATTTAAAATCTCATTTCTGAGTTTACAAATTGTATCAAAGAATCATGCTGTCACCTGCTTTGTCATGATTCTCACCTTAAAAAATGTGCTTTGACAGCTTGCTTTATTTTTTTAACTCATTGCCATTAACAATGACACTTTTCTTTGCTTTTTATTTATCAGCAAAAACATTAATGGCACTCAGACAGCACAGGCAGTTTTTATTCTAAACTCACACTGTTGTATAGCAGGTACTAAATTAGTTTTCATAGTTTCATGAATTCTTGCTTTGTCTGAAACACCTCCAGCAACCAAATTACCTTGGTCACTACCACTGAGGCTAATCACTATAAAACAGTTCGCTCAGTTTTCAAAATATTTCATAAACTACATAAACACTGGTACTGCATAGATCTTGCTCTAATAAGAGCCTCATTCAGCCGTTTCTGATTGTCCACTCCAGGGCAATCCATTAATAAATACTTCTGCACCTAAAGGTCTGTGAAAGCGTTAATTGTAGGCACAAGTCATTCTGTTTAGTACAGTATATATTTGGATAGTATGTAAAAAAGAGAGAGAAAAGAAAGAGCTGAACAAGATATTGTACCTGGTTTTCTATGCACCGCTATCAACTCATTTGTCAAATACAAATATATAAGGCAATGAAAATAGTGGAGCATGTGGATGCCAGCAGGCACAGGGTGTCAGATACAAACTTCTGCTGTGTCCAATGGTGATCTCATGGCTTTCAACATGTTAAATTAATTTTAAGGAGACGTTTCCAAAAGTAGACACTTCAACAGCAATAGCTAAGAAAAATAAATTGATAACTGAGGATATCAGAAAGTCTTCCCAGTCACTTAAATTTCTTAGTTATGTATATCACAGGTACTATCTGCTGAAAAAAAAAAAACAATGAAAAAACATATGTAACAGAAAAAACATAAAAAGTAGTAAGGGATGTCAAGAAACTTAAAGAGGTAGACAAGTGTAACAACATATCAATCAAATATCAATGCATATAAATAGAAAGTCCTCAGGAATTGGCAATTTTTATAAATGGCTATTTGTGGAGAAGTTTCAACAAAATCTTTTCAAAACATATGTAGCACTCACAATGAATTACACAGCAAGCACAATGATGTTTCTTACAACAGTTTGAAGTCAGGAAGGCAATAGAGAAACAAAAGATTAAAAAGAAGTCAGCAGGCATATTAGATACCAGTCTGTTCTGAAGACATGCACAGACAGCTTGCAAATCTCATTAACACAGTGACTGCTGCACACTTAGTGATGGATGTTTCATCATCAGGCTAGGCCAGATATGAGGCATTAGGCGTAAGGCTCTGTCGTGGTCACCAGCCACATGGTGTCAGGTGAGTGGTTTTGTTGTGGCTGGCATTGCCCACACAGCAGTGTTAACACACATAATAAATGAGTCCTTTAGTTCAGGTATTTTTCCAGAGTACCTAAGGTACATACAAGTTGCGCCCTTCTAAAGAAAGCTAATGTAGAGAATACAGAAAACTGCATGCCTGATTCAGTACTGTAAGCATTCTCAAAAATAATTCAGTAATTCATAAAAGCTTCACTAATGGGTTACATGAATAACTATAACCTTCTTCATGAAGCACAGTTTGATTTCTGAAGTGGGAGAAGTACAATATCAGCTATTACCAAGTTCACAAAAGCGGTACTTGGAGCTCTTGACAAGGATGACTGTGTTACAGGTATTTTCTTAAGACTTGTCCTTGACACTGTTGATGATCAAAAGTATTACACAACAAGTTAAAGTACTACGTGTATTAGCAACAGCAAACAAATAATTCTGGTCTTATCTGGAAAACAGGATGCAAAAGATAAGGGGAAGTTCATAAAAAGTGGTATGGACAGGTGTCTGATTTTCAATCATTACTTAACTGGAGTGAGTTGAAGATTACACACATCCATGAATAATTACAAAGACAAGGGTGAATACTACTTACCAAAATGCTGCATAGGCATTGTGGTGGACAGAATAATGGGGGGACAGATGGCTGATCCATCCTACAAGAAGTGTCCAAAAAGTCCCCCACCATCTCAGTGCATTTGTCGGCGCATTGGAGTGTGTCCTGTGTTGCACATCAGACATCATCTCAATGTCCACTCCTAGTAGTCAGTGGTTAGCCCGACGGAATGTCATACCTAATGGCCCGGGTTCGGCTGGGTCAGAGTTTTTCTCTGCTCAGGGACTGGATATTGTGTTGTTCTTACCATCATCATTTCATCCCCATCGACACGCGAGTTGCCGAAGTGGCATCAACACAAAAGACTTGCACTAGGCATACGGTCTACCCAACGGGAGGTCCTAGCCTCATGGCATTTCCATTTCCATCATCTCAATGGGTTTTAATGCTTGCAACATCATCAGTGGTGTGAGTGACCAGTTCTTCATGTGTATCCACCTTTGTAGCATACACATCCTCCTTTAACCAGCCCCATAAACAGAAGTCTAATGGGGTTAGGCTGGATAACCTGGCAGACCAGTTAATGGGTCTGCCACAGCCACAGGTGCTGACTCCATGGGGCCTGAGGGGGCCTGGGCCCCCTCAAAAATTCATTTGGAGGAGCTCCGCCCCCCCCCCCCCCCCAATAATTTAAGAAAATTATTAGTTATATCATGCTTTGTAAAATCACAAAACTTTGTTGAAATTTCTTATTTCCCTTGTTTTACATAGTTACTTTTTAATATACATTCAGTAATGAGTTAAAACAAATAATTATTATGGTAGTAAGCAGGTTAACTGAAAATGAGTGGTGTGAAACATGATAGTGTTACAGTGCTGCGGGCACACTTAGAATTTGTCCTGGTGTGTGGACCTTTGGGTAAAGTCTGGCACCAGCAGGCCAGTGCTGCGGCTGTGGTGACATCAAAAAGACTGGAGCAGAAGCACCTGGAACCCTCCACCTCGCATCGCCTTGACGCTTCAAGACATTACGATGCAGCGGCTATATAAAGCCCACCCTACAGTCGCAGTCATTCAGTGAGGATAGTTTCATTCAGTGCATGCTGCAGACGTGTTTAGTGTTACGACCTTAATGTCTAGTGGACTATTTTGTATGACTATATTTTATTCGTTTACTTTAGTCTCTTAGTGTATTGTGAATTAAGTTTGCAATGGATAAATTTGTTACCAAAAAGGCATGCTTGGAAGTTGATGATACTGCAACTCAACCTCCAACAATTATTATGTCGTCAATTGCTTTGTTGTCGTCAGGTGAGAACCATTCACAGCTGAAACCTGGACAATCTGGTAAGGGAATATCATTTCAGAAATCTTGGTTGATCAAATATACATAGGTAGAATATGAAACATCTACCGAAAAAGATTTTTGCAAAACCTGCAAAGAGGCAAATGTTTAAAATCTATTACAATATTCTTCAAAAAAGAAGATGCATTTACTTCTGTTGAGTTTTCTAACTGGAAAAAGGCTTTGGAAAAATTCTGTCTTCATGTAAATATATTTACGCATAAAGAAAGTGTTCTGAAACTAAATTTTGTGCTTTCTGTGCCGACAAGGACTAGCAATTACAGAGCACAAAGATGTAAAATCAAATTTTTTTTCAGTTGTTGGAACTCCAAAGGAATGACATACCTGAGTTTAAAGATTGGTTAGGGCGTTTGGGGTATAAATGGATGTCCCACAATATTCAAAATTAGATCATTGATCTACTAGGAAAGTCTGTGTTGAGAAAGGTACTGGCTTCAGTCAAGAAGACTGAACATTTTTCTACTATGGTTAACAAAACAAGTGATTCTTTGATTCACAAACAAGTGTCATTTTGTTTTCGTACTGTCGATGATTCCTTAATCATCAACGAAGACTTTATTGGCTTATACAAGACCCCGAACACTGAATCACAAACTCTGATTAGTACTTTAAAAGTTGTTTTTGCTTGTCTTGACTTGTCAATGGATAACTTAAGAGGACAGTGCTATGATGGTGCCTCAAATATGAGAGGTAAATTCAAAGGACTAAAAATGTTAGTTTTGGATATACAACCAAAAGCACGTTATATGCACTGCACTGCTCACAGTTTAGACTTGGCAGTTGTAGACAGTCTCCGCCATCTAACGTCTATGAGGGCTATTATGGTTTTAGCCAAGGACTTAATAAACACCATAAGGGAATCCAACAAAAGGATGGAACTTTTCAGAAGCATATGCTGTGAGAGCGCCAATGACCAAGCTGGTCTACAACCCCTTTGCCGGACTCAATGGATTATCTGAGCTTCTAGTATCTTGAGAATATTGAAAAACCTTGAAGAACTTCTAGAGTTTTTTGAAACATTTTCTGCAGAGGACAAAACAGAAGCAGGTTACAAATGTGCAGGCTACTTTGAGTCAATGTTACAATTCAAGACTTATTTCTTTTTACATCTTAATTGCCTTTCAATGAACCCAGTAGAGGATGTCAATGAAAAAATTCAATGCCCTCATCTAACTGTCACTCATCTGAAAAAAATATATGAGGGCTTGATTTGTATATTGAATGGAAGGTGTGATAGTTTTGAACACTTTTGGGAATTGTGTTTAAAAGAGAAACCTCCACAAGTTGATGATCCTTTGCTTCCTTGGAATCTAAGTATATTAAAGAAGTATGAAAACAATGAAGCCAGCTCACTGCACACCTTCAAAACCCTAAAGGACTACTACATAGCTATTTACATTGAAGTTTGTCAAACAGTGCACTCTTGCATTACTGAGCAGTTTGCTTCAACTGGACTCACACAGGTCATTACAGTTGAACTAGAGTGTTTGCTTTGAGAAAACAGAGGTGAAACAAATTTGGAAAAATCAACTGAGTTTTTCAAAAATTATCTACACATTGAGAGACTGCGCTTTCACTTGAATATGTTATCCAATATCGCTGATAAAAAAGAACTGGTCTTAAGAAGCATGCATGATGTAAGAAAGTACATTACACAAGAGTCTGCAGTTAGATAATTATTATGTAAAGCAGTGAAGTGCATTAATCTTCTCCAAGTAGTTCCAATCATGACAGCAACAGCAGAATGGTCATTTAGTGCCCTTAGACATCTGAAGCCATATTTACAATCAACAATTGGACAGAAGCAATTGAACAACTTGGCTGTTCTTCATGCCCACTGATACGTTTAGAATGAATTGCATATCCGACCAGTCATCAACGACTTCATATTCAGTAATCCAGTCAGAGAGTTGACATTTGCATCTTTCTAAAGACACTATAGCCTTAATAATTGCATTTAGGGCAATATTAAAAATATTTATAAAATAGGGAATTAAATACATACATAATGTTAAATTTTTGTTTTGAAATACACTCCTGGAAATGAAAAAAAGAACACATTGACACCGGTGTGTCAGACCCACTATACTTGCTCCGGACACTGCGAGAGGGCTGTACAAGCAATGATCACACGCACGGCACAGCGAACACACCAGGAACCGCGGTGTTGGCCGTCGAATGGCGCTAGCTGCGCAGCATTTGTGCACCGCCGCCGTCAGTGTCAGCCAGTTTGCCGTGGCATACGGAGCTCCATCGCAGTCTTTAACACTGGTAGCATGCCGTGACAGCGTGGACGTGAACCGTATGTGCAGTTGACGGACTTTGAGCGAGGGCGTATAGTGGGCATGCGGGAGGCCGGGTGGACGTACCGCCGAATTGCTCAACACGTGGGGCGTGAGGTCTCCACAGTACATCGATGTTGTCGCCAGTGGTCAGCGGAAGGTGCACGTGCCCGTCGACCTGGGACCGGACCGCAGCGACGCACGGATGCACGCCAAGACCGTAGGATCCTACGCAGTGCCGTAGGGGACCGCACCGCCACTTCCCAGCTAATTAGGGACACTGTTGCTCCTGGGGTATCGGCGAGGACCATTCGCAACCGTCTCCATGAAGCTGGGCTACGGTCCCGCACACCGTTAGGCCGTCTTCCGCTCACGCCCCAACATCGTGCAGCCCGCCTCCAGTGGTGTCGCGACAGGCGTGAATGGAGGGACGAATGGAGACGTGTCGTCTTCAGCGATGAGAGTCGCTTCTGCCTTGGTGCCAATGATGGTCGTATGCGTGTTTGGCGCCGTGCAGGTGAGCGCCACAATCAGGACTGCATACGACCGAGGCACACAGGGCCAACACCCGGCATCATGGTGGGGGGAGCGATCTCCTACACTGGCCGTACACCACTGGTGATCGTCGAGGGGACACTGAATAGTGCACGGTACATCCAAACCGTCATCGAACCCATCGTTCTACCATTCCTAGACTGGCAAGGGAACTTGCTGTTCCAACAGGACAATGCACGTCCGCATGTATCCCGTGCCACCCAACGTGCTCAAGAAGGTGTAAGTCAACTACCCTGGCCAGCAAGATCTCCGGATCTGTCCCCCATTGAGCATGTTTGGGACTGGATGAAGCGTCGTCTCACGCGGTCTGCACGTCCAGCACGAACGCTGGTCCAACTGAGGCGCCAGGTGGAAATGGCATGGCAAGCCGTTCCACAGGACTACATCCAGCATCTCTACGATCGTCTCCATGGGAGAATAGCAGCCTGCATTGCTGCGAAAGGTGGATATACACTGTACTAGTGCCGACATTGTGCATGCTCTGTTGCCTGTGTCTATGTGCCTGTGGTTCTGTCAGTGTGATCATGTGATGTATCTGACCCCAGGAATGTGTCAATAAAGTTTCCCCTTCCTGGGACAATGAATTCACGGTGTTCTTATTTCAATTTCCAGGAGTGTATTAGTACTAGTTTAGTACTGTATTACTATTTTACTACAGTACTGTATTAGTTATTTTCAAATACTTAAAATATTTTTAGGGTATAAGACCCAATTAAAACTCAGTATTTACATTCTTTGTGGCTGGAAGTATTAGGCATACTGTATTAACTTTGTTAACTGTATTAAAGCATTAACTTTGAGATACTGATTTTATTTAACAAACCCTGAGCCTTATTCAAAGTAAGCTCAAATTAGTTATTTCACTTATTAATCAGAGTGCTATTACTGCATGACAGCAATATTTTATGTTTTATTCTTTTAACAGTCATTTAGGATTTATTTAAATATAATTTCAGTCTTTTAAGAGCTGTGTATTCACTGCTCTGTAATAGTCTATAAGCATGATTATAACTGTAAATTAAATTAGCTTTTTACGAAAATACTGTGTGTGTTTATGTTTTGTTTCTATTTTCAAAGCCAAAAAATGTGTCAGGCTTGTCGAGTTATCGAGAGTTCAGTTTTTGGGGGTTCTAATGTTGGTCATATGACTCTAAAGTGCTTAAAAAATCTTTAAAACTCACTATTTTTTATCTAAAATTTAGAAGATTTCCCAGGGCAAGACCCCCAGTATGGGCCCCCAGTATTTTTTATAAGTCAGCACCCCTGGCCACAGCCAACCCACCACTGATGAAATGTGTTATTCAGATACTGCGCTACTCCTCCAGTACAGTGAATCAGTGTTCCATCATGTAGCAGGTACATTTGCCACTGCTCTAAGGTCATTGTGACGAAGTAAGCTGGGATAATCTTAATTCCACTCTTGTTTTGTCATCTGCATCCTTAAATTCGTTTTGTTACTTTTAACTAATTATCATTAACATACATGAATATAATCTACATTTCCATAAGAGAGAAAGACTGGCCCTCAGTTTTAAAGTAAATAACACCAGATCTAATTTTGTGCTTAGTTTTATGGATGTAATTCATTTTCTAATTTATCTTGGCTATTCTTAGTTAGTATCATTTGTTATAGGGTGAAATCAGTGATTGTTTGGTAACTTAAATTCTATTGTTGACATACAAACAAATATAAGTTCTGTAATAATTGTAAACATTTGGAAGATGAAATGCTAGTAATCTTAAAGTATCTAATTGGCTCTATTCAAAAACATGTTAGCAAAGCCAGCCTTAATTAGTTCCAAAGTAATTAACAGTGTTGTTAAAAGTATTGTTTGCATAACTATATTTGTTAATTTTACGATTTAAACAAATAATTTGGCATAACCCTTGTAGTAGAAGAAACTGCTAAAAAGAACCAATTTTTCAATGTATTCAGTTAATTTAATGAGTTAAGTTTTAATTGTAATTTCTGTAAATTTAACTTCGAACAATGTGTAGTTTCAGTACCGATTATTGTGATGATATATAAGGGCCCAACAAAAATGCTTCAAATATACTGTGGAATAAGTGTTAAAACAATTAGGTCGTGTGTAAAAACAGTGACAGTGTCTGCTCCATATGTACCTGATTATTCTTCAAGAACTGTGAACTTTTTGGATAGGTTTTACTGCTTGTAAATGTTCAACAGGAAACTGTTGTACCAGCATGTGGATGATTTGCCCACTAACTATTAATAAGGCTTATCCAAAGTTAAACAATAGTGCACTGGCCATATAACTGTGTATTATTGGGGGGTTGTTAACGGTGAAATTAAAGTACTGAAAAACGTAAGTGTGCATCTGTCGGCTACATCATTTAAAGTAGTCATTGTCGGAATCCACAAACACAGTACGTCGACACCGAGGACAACAAACAAACAATTAAAAGCAGGTGGGACTGCCACATCATGTCTTCCAAAAGTGCAGGTAGGTCTTCTATCAGGAAATGTGCATATGCTATGGCTGTCATGCAGTTTGGCAGGAACATACAGGGTCTGTCAGCAGGTCATCAATCATACCACACTAGACATTCACTGAGAAGCTAACTTGGAATTTTGTTTCCTTACTGTCATGTGGGTTCTCGATTGCCCATGTATGAGAATTTTGGGTGTTCATGATACTGTTGCATGTAAATGTAGCCTCATCTGTAAGTAAAGTGTATTGCATGATGTCTCTACATACAACCAACCATTCACAAAATTGTTGTCTGCTTACTTAGTCACCTCAGAATGTAACATATGCCACACTTGCATTTGTGGAATATTGAGCTGATGGCTAATGCACCACATACTGGTCGTGGGACTCTGTTGTGCCATTGCAATAATGTCTTCCCTTTCCTCAATGGACTGGATGGCCTCATGTTCTGATATTACATGTACACTGAGTAGTGTTCCAGATGCATGTAATGTTTGAAAAGCCCTGGGAAATACCCTGGCTAATGCGGTTCGCCTGTCAGGGAAACATCTCTAGTATGTCACAGCTACATGGGCACTGCCATTGCAGTACCTGTACACAAACAAAATGTCTCCATACTCTGTATGGGTGAATGTATGTGGCATGTTGGTATTCATGGACACAATGGACTTGGTCAATTAAACAACACTCAAGAGTTATTTGCACATGACCTCACAACTGCTCACTGATTCAACCCACTGGATACACTTGCAGCTATTGCCTCGGTGCAATGTCACAGTGCTTCTGCCACCTACTGCAGAACCCCCACACCTCTTATAGGGTGGATCAGTTATCTGTCCCACCACTATTCTGTCCCCCACAGTCCCTACACAGTATTTTGGTAAATAGTATTCACACTGGTCTTCATATTCATTTCGGATGTGTGTAGTCTTCAATCCGATCCAGTTCTCTAATGATTGTATATCGGACCATGTTCACAGGATTTTTTGGTTTATTTTTCACATGTAGACTCACCTCATAAATTATGTGATATTCCTCCTGAATCACCCTGTATATCAATGACTTTCCAGAAAGTGTAAGACATGGAGAAAAAACTGTCTTTGCTAATGATAGCAACATCATTGTTATTGGTAAAACAACAGAACTCCTAATAGAGAAGGCAAATGAAACTCTCAAGCATGTTTACATTTGTGCAGTATCGGTATGTAATGAATTAACATTGGACATATAGAAAACAAACAGCATCATCTGCATGTGGGTTCTAACATCAATTTGTAACAGCCAGTGTCTTTTAGTGACATACTATTCCTACATACACTTAATTATTAGCAATGGGTTTCTTTTCTGTGGGCTAAAGGCACACTTACGGCTGCAAGAATAATAACCAAAAGTAATAGACAGACTCACTTTAAAGAACTATTTTAAAAAAACCTGTGTATCTTTACTGTACAAAGTGAGTACATCTACCAATCTATTCTGCCATCAGGGAAAACATTAGTAAGCATTTTACAACAAGTTCTATATATAATCATGGAACAAGATACAGTTCAAACTTAACATTTACCAATGAAAAACAATAACAAAAACCTCAAAACAGCATTTATTATCAAGGGATAAAATTGTACAGTAAATTACACCAAGGAAATGAAAAAGATTACTAAAATTAATTTATTTAAAAAGGCAGCTAAAGTCCACCTCATAATTAATACATGCTTCACAATTATAGCCTACTTAGAGGACACAGAGTAGGGGTCAACAACAATAGAAGACAGCTGCAGCATCCTGCCACATTACAATGCATGGTCACAAGAAAATCACATACCGAGATCTACAAGGCACAATACAAACGTCTTGTTATTCTCCCAAGCTCATCACAGAAGATGCTGACTCAGTTTTCCAGACAGACTCAATGGAGATACGCATGGAGCGTAGTAGCATGTTTGTGGGTCTGTTTTCAAAAGAGACTGAAGAGAGTGCTTAGGGCACAGCATCGTGTTTGTGGCCCTGTAACCATTGGGATATAGAGTCTGTGCAGTGATGTTTAATGTTATTAGTTACTTTATGCAAATTGTGTGTAATCTAAGGAGTACTTTACAAGATGGCCCAACCAAATAAGGCAATGGCCATCCTGATTTCGCTTTTCTTAAATCATTTTAGACAAATGCCATGATAATATCTTCAGCGAGGCCAAGGTCAATCAACTGCCTGTTGTTGTGAAAATATACCTGTATATTCTGTGTGTGTGTGTGTGGATACTTGGGCTATTTATTTTCATTCTATTATGGTGACAAATCCTATGTATTTTGTGTTGATCCTTACATGAATAAATAAATAAATGTTTCCTAAATAAATGTTTCCACCTGCCAACACTGTAACAGTCTTCTGTACTGTATCAAGTGCTTTTCATGCATTCCTACCCAGACTGTAGACAGAATTAGCTCAGTGTTTACTCTGCCAGAAGCTCAGCCTCATTAATAATATTTGACAGTCTTGCACTGTCCACAGCACATCTTATTCTCAGCAGAATGTTGTGTGTCATACACACATGCAATAGCATCTGGCAATTGACATTCCTCAAAAATTACTTACTGAGTTTTGTATTGAGAATTTGTCTGCAGAATATTCTGACTTATTTGCCTCCAATTCAGGATGCGCCAAGCATTTCACAGCACAAATTACAATGAGTTCATCCGCAGTTAGCTTAGACTTGTCCTATCTCTTACAGCTTACACAAAGGTGTCAGGGCTGAACTAGCAATCCCACCAACTTTCAATACTATTTAGAGCAACTTATTCAACCTACTCCTATGTGTGTGTCAGTGATGGCTTGTAACACCTGAGAACACTTGACAAACCTAAATCTATTGTTTGCTACACTATGTCAAGCAGGATTAAAATGCAACTTACAAAAGAACCAATTTTTTCAGTCAATAAGTGGCATGTGCAGGGTTTGTCATAGATAAACAAGGTATCTTCTTTATATATTACTAAATTAAAGCCCCTGTTTGTTTTGCTGACAGTATGCAAATTTCAGGCACTACTGGAAGGACTTGACATGGTTTTGAAGGATTCCATATATAATCCACTAGCCTTTCCCCTGCAGCTTCTCTTGCAGGTATGTGTGGTACATAAATGCACACGTCTCTTCTTCCCCACCCTCTCTGTGCCCATATTTCCCTCTCCCCATCTCTCTGCCCATCTCCTTCTCACCCCTCCCTCTGTCCATCCCTTCCTTCCCCCCCTCTTCAACAATATCTCCCTCCATCCTCCCTCTGCCCATAGTGTGTTCCCTTCCCTCTCTGTTCATCTACTACTCCTGCCCCCTCTTCATGTCTATCTACTCCTTCCTCCTTCTCTGCCCATTTATTCCAATTCCTACTCTGTCAATAACTGTACATCCCCTCCATTCTCTCTCTGTCCATACCCTTCTCTGCCTATCTCCTCCCTCTTTGCCTTTTCCATCTGATACTTTCCATCTGTCTCCAGCATTTCCCCCTCCTCCTCTCTTTCTCTACCCCTCTACTCCTCCTGCCTCTCTGTACACTTCCTCCTCCCTCTCTCTGTCCATACTCTCCTCTCCCCTCTTTATGTCCACCTTCTGTTTCTCCACATTCTCTCTGTCCATCACCTCGTCCCCCTCTACTTATCCAACTTCCCATCCTCCTCTCTCTATGCCTCCTCTCCTCTCTGACTATCCCCTCCCATCACCTCTCTCTTTCTGTCCATCCACTCCTGCCCTCTCTCTCTGTCCACCTCCTCCTCTATCCATTTCAATCTTCTCACAGCCAACCCATCCACACACATAGCCCCTGAAAAAGAGGCTGATAAAGCAGGCCAATATTATTCCCACAATACACCTCTCATGCAGAGCAGCCTATGTGGGGGAACGGGGAGGGGCACAAACATTGTTTTTTGCCCATGATGTATAAGCTTACTCTGGAAAGCAGTAGGTAAATAAGGAAGGCCAACACATCTGTCATGCAAGGTAGCCTACATGTTCGGAGCTGGGAAACCATTTCTGCCACTGACATGTAGGCTGCCCTGGACAGCAGAGCAATAAGGCTGGCTGATACTATTGCTCCACAGAACATACCTGTCATGGATAAGGAAAGCGACAAACAGGAAATGAAGAGAAAGAGAGGTGGAGGTTATAAACCCCACAGTGGTGATACTCATGAACTTTGCCTGTTTGTGTGCAAAATTTCATTGAAATTAATCCAGAGGTTTGGGAGGAGATCCCAGATCCACTTATACACATACATGCTGCTTTTTATACACACTAGCCTTTTCCCCACGGCTCCAACTGTGCACATGTGTCACATATAATGCACATTTCTCTTAGTCAATCTCCTCCTCTCCTCTCTTTCTGCCCATCACTTCCTCATCTCCCTATATGCCCATCTCATCCTCTTACATCTCTTTGTCCATCCCCTTCCCTCATTCCATCCATCTTGTCCTCCACCCTATCTATCTGTCCATCTACTCCTCCTGCTGCATCTATGCCTTTAAACCTCCTCCTGTCTCTCTCTCTCCCAACCCATCCCCTCCTGGTGCCCTGCATCCCTATCCATCCCCTCCTGCCCCTTCTCTCCATCTCCTCTTTTATCCCTCTCAGCCTACCCCCAGCCATATCCACCTGCACATGTAGCCCCTGAAAGAGAGGTTAATAGAGGAGGCCTGTGCTACTTCCACTACATGCCTCTCATGCAGTGCAGCCTATATGTCAAAGGCTTGGAATCCTTTTGTGTGCATGACGTGTAGGCTGCCATGCAATGCAGGCCGATGAAGCAGGCTGATACTGCTCCCACACAATATGCTTGTTGCACTCTGCAGCCTACATGGTGGGATCTGGTAACCCTTTCCTTGCTTCTGGCATGTAGACTACCCTGCAAAGCAGATCTATAAAGCAAGTCGATACTATTCATACACAATATACACAATGCACCTGTCATGCAGCCTATACAGCAGGGGCTTTTTTGTTAAAAAACAAAAAACAAAAAAAAAAAAAAAAAACAAAAAAAAAAAAAAAAAAAAAACGCATGTCTGTAACTCCATAAACATTAGGGCTACAGTGTTATAAACTCCCTATGTTGGTCTTCCTGGGTCATGGAGTTTGTGTGTTAAATTTGGACCACTGTGGTCGAGAGTCCTGTGAAGGGTTGTTACACATCCATATGTATACTCAGCTTTATATGTACACTAGCCTTTTTGTCATGGCTTTGTCCACATACACGTTGGGTGCAACATTACCTACACATCATCCTCTGTGTCTATTTCCGGCTCTTCTTCTGTCACTCTGTCCACTTCATCCTCCCACCTCTTTCTCCTGCTCCCCACTTTCTCTGTCCATCTGCTCATTTCTCTGTCCATCTCCTCTTCCCCCTCTCTGTGGCATCCACCTGCTCCTCCTCCACACTCTCTGCCTGCTCCACCTCTCTGTCATTCTCCTCCTACCCATCTCTGTTCCTACCCTCCTTCCTGCTTCTGTCTATCCATCCCCTCCTGCCTCCGTCATTCCCTACCCGTCCCTCCATCGAGGCTGATAAACAGCACAACATGTCTGTCATACAGGGCAGCCTACATGTTGGGGCTGAAAACCAATTATTTGTCCCTGATATGTAGGTAGCCCTGCAAAGCAGGTCGATCAGGCAGCCAGTACTCTTCCCACACAATATGCCTACAATGCATGGCAACCTATATGTCAAGCACTGGATAAAACATGTGGTTGTCTGCATCTCCCCTCCTGTGTGAGCTAGGAGGTTACAAATCCCACAGTGCTGATACCTGCTAGGCCTGCTGTTTCTGTGCCAATTTTTAAAAATCTGATACAGGGATTTGGGAGGATATCCCTGTGTTGCTGTATGTCATATATAATGTACACCCCTCTTTGTCAATTTCTTTCTCCCTCTCTGCCTCTCTGCCCATCACCTCCTCATGTCTCAATCTGTCAATCTCCTCCTCCCATGAATACCCCCAGTGCGCTTGTATGGTTGTACTCCACCCCAGCTATCCTTGTGTCACAGACTCCACCAACCACCAGTGATTGTCAGAAATCAATATAGGTGTGTAATGCAGACTCAACATATGGTATGTAAGGATGCATTTATTCATGATAATACACTCCTTTATACTATATTAAGTGCTCTGTTCCCAGGTGCAATCAGCTATAAACTGCTGGATTAACTCTCTCTGCTACATGCCATGCACAGCTGGCCAATTATATGGGGATCTGGACTATACAAACTGTTACCAGGACATCCGATGGAATTAGGTATGTATACTGATTCACTGGTACCCCTATCCATTATGACAGCTGCTTCTATCACGCTGGGTAATATATTCAAAACACACAGTCATATTCCACTGCACAGGTTTAGTGCATTCAGATTTTGCAGTACAATAATGCATGCATCAGTCTTCACCACTAAGCAGGATGATGGCATGCCAGGTGGTGTCAGCGATCGCAGGAATTCCATCAGGAATTGTACCATGCTGTCATCACTGACCCAATGTCAATAGGTGTGTAATAGATTACATCACCATGCAGCGTGCCTAGAATTACACTATTTATCATGGATATCGTGTGTCATTTTGGGGAGCGAGGATGGCTCTTGCACGCAACCAATCGACATTGTATTACTTGGAAAATTTGTCAGGATACAAACAGGATATGGGCTAAATAGGCATTTGTACAACATTACATAGCTCAGATGATAGTGTCACCCTTCCCTCAAAGTCAAAGGATAGACATCCTTTCCCCCAAATGCTAACAAATGTTGTCTGAAGGCATGTGCAGAGTTGTCTTGATTGTCCACTCTCATGTTTGTTTGTAATGACGGAATGTGCACATGTCCACAATGGTGAATATTTTAAGCAAGTGGGGATCGAATGTGCAGCTGTCTTCCTAGTGATCACTGGTGAAATCTGGCAGTAGTTCCCACACAATAGTATCACTGCACCACTCATGATCGTATTGTTACTATGGATGTCTTGCAGTGTTGCATTGAGTGCCTTGACTGCATTTATATGCCATGGTGCACTGATCCAAGACTATTAACAAACATGAATGTAGCACATGGGCCTACACACTGGCCTTGCTTACATTGCATTATGGGATGATATATCTAATCGTATACATAGTGTGGAATGTGCTGTCATTCCTCCATACAGCAATGTAGCAGCAATACCAGAGCTGGCAATAGCGAGTGCAGTATATTTTTGTGATCATACTTCCACCAGTGGTAGATTTACTTAATAGGTTTTTTCTGTACAACCGGGTGCATCTAGAAAGAAAATGCAACCATGTTTACTCCATATGCACACCATTAGCTCATTGTACGCCAGTTGTTGGTCATCAATCAGAAGAGGTTTATGTGAATCTACATAGGTTTGGAGATCGTCAACATGGTAACTTATATCTCAAACAACCTGCAGTGGGCCAGCTGGCATTGAGGCTCCAGCAAACCAAGACCTACTAATCGTGTATTGCACATGTCAGTATATAGATCCTCTACAGCAACTAACGCTTTTACTGTGGCTGACTGCTACAGCAGCCTGTGTGTGCCATGCCCTGAGTGTGGCTGACTGCCACAGCAATTCAGCACTGCCGTGCCCCAGGTGCTGCCGACTGCTGTAGAAGTTCTGAGAAGTTCACTCACCTATTGTTTAGCTGCACTTGAATAAGATGTCTGTTTGTTTGCAGTGCTACTGACAGACTCTTGCTACACCTTATCATTTGCTCTAACTGCAACAGATGGCGTTTCAATATGTGGAACACGACTACATTTGAAATCTATGTCAGCACTTTTGGCAGACCTTCACAGCACTTGTATAAGTAATTTGCTTTAGACACAACAGATTATGTTATGTTATTTATGTCAAACTGTAGTTTTGCACCTTTCTGTGAGACTCTATTCTTGGTTCAGACATCAGTTGCCTATTATTTGTTTGTGACTGCATAGTGAATTTACATATTGTGATGGCATGTAAAAAGCTCCTCACCTCTGAAGAGATAATACAGACATTAATGGAGAGTGACTCTGAAGAATCGCTGTGCTCATCAATAGACAGAAATTCAGATGAAGAAGATTTACTTACAAATAGTTTACAATCTACAGACATTGTTGATTCTCTTTCATCTCCATCTGTAATTACTAGTGCAAAGCCTATGACATCGAGAGTAAGTCCACAGCTGGGTACTTCTATTCAATGCTCATCATCTTCAAATGAAGATGCACACCGATCCACAAGGATGACAGAAAACAAATGGAAATATGAAAACATAAATCCAAAGAAGCATCAGTTTAAGGAATCCTCATCAGGAATGAAAGCTCACATAAGTGAAAATGAGAGCTGCCTCTCTTTCTTTAGACTTTTTGTAAATACAGACATTGTTGAAATGATTTGACAGGAAACAAATAAGTATTATATGTATAGATCAGCCAATTGCAAACCAAAGACAAATTCTAGAATAAACAAGTGGAGTGACACACATTTGACAGAAATGTATGTTTTTATACCATCTTCCTTTCTGACGACTAATATGAAAAAGTTAAAACTGAGTTAATATTGGTCAACAGATCCTTTGCTGGAAATACAAATTTTTTCCAAAGTAATCTCCAGAGAATAATATTTTTTGTTGTTGAATTTACTGCATTTCCACGATGACACTTTTCCCCTAAATGGGGATTACTTGTCAAAAATTCGGCCTATTGTAGAACATTTTCAGAAAATGTTCAAGGAAACTTTCTATCCTTATGAGAAACTCTGTTTAGACGAATCTCTGATGCTGTTCAAGGGTCATCTGAAAGTAAAGCAACATATTCCAGCAAAGGGAAGTATGTTTGGAATTAAAATTTTTATAATTTTTTATTGGAAGACAAATTATATATTGGATTTTATCATTTATGTTGGCGCACAGACAGGCATTGATAATCATGGTATGGGAGTGTCTGGAAATACAGTAGCCACATTACCCCAAACTTACTTGGAGAAAGGACATACGCTGTTTGTCAACAACTGGTATACCAGCCCAGATCTATTTTGTTGGTTGTATGACAGAGCGACAAACACATGTGGTGCAGTTAGGCAAACAAGGAAGGAAGTGCCAGCAATGGAGGACAAATTGAAGAAAGGAGAAATAACTTCTCGATCTTCAGAATCAGGTAAGGTAATTGTTCTGAAGTGGCATGACAAGAAGGAAGTCTGGATGTTATCAACGTACCACAAAGCTGAAATGCATCTGACTTCAAAAAGAGATCGGAAGAGTGGTGATCAGAAAATGAGACTGAGTGTGGTAATAGATTACAATAAATCAGCGGGACTAGTCGACCAAAGTGACATGCTAATAAAAACAGTGGACAATACATGGAAGTCGTCTAAGTGGCACAGGAAATTGTTTTTGCACATTTTGGACACGGCAATATTCAATGCCTTTTGCTTATACCAAAAATATGGGACGAAAATGAAGTACAAAAAGTTTCATTTCAATGTAATTAGAGAAAGTTTTGCAACTTTTTATATCAATTGCAAGAGAGCAGGTGGTGCTAAATGTCAAGAGTACCTACAAGACTAAATGTGTCAACACATTTACTACATCAGAGGGAAAAGTACAAGACATGCATAGTCTGTGCTCAAAATGGTGTTAGGAAACAAACTAAGCTCTGCTGTAAGGAATGCAATGTAACTCGTTGTGCTTATCCGTGCTTCAAAACTTATCACACACAATTTCAGCAATAAAAAACTGTTAAACCTTGTTTTGAGAGGATGTAGAAGTATATCACTATTGTAAATGTCTTTATTTGTATATACATTATAACAAAAATGCACCTCACTCGAAAACGAAGTGTAAATATTGTATATAAATACCCACAATTCTTCCAAAGCCAGTCCAAAGACCAGAACAAAATATTAAGTCAAAAAATAGCGAACGTGTTGGAAGCATTGTGTGTGGTGAGCACATCAGAAGCATTCAGCACCCAGCGCCCGGCGAGCAGTGCAACAATGCAACACACAAGGCACAACCGCCAGTGTTGTGCATAGCAGTCAAAGGATTACAACACAGTTGAACCCATAGTCACTCAATTGTATGACCACCCTTGGAGATTCATTCTACATCTACATCTACATCCATACGCTGCAAGCCACCTGACGGTGTGTGGCGGAGGGTACCTTGAGTACCTCTATCGGTTCTCCCTTCTATTCCAGTCTCGTATTGTTCGTGGAAAGAAGGATTGTCAGTATGCCTCTGTGTGGGCTCCAATCTCTCTGATTTTATCCTCATGGTCTCTTCGCGAGATATATGTAGGAGGGAGCAATATACTGCTTTACTCCTCGGTGAAGGTATGTCCTCGAAACTTCAACAAAAGCCCATACCAAGCTACTGAGCATCTCTCCTGCAGAGTCTTCCACTGGAGTTTATCTACCATCTCCGTAATGCTTTTGCGATTACTAAATGATCCTGTAATGAAGCACACTGCTCTTCGTTGGATCTTCTCTATTTCTTCTATCAACCCTGTCTGGTACAAATCGCACACTGCTGAGCAGTATTCAAGCAGTGGGCGAACAAGCATACTGTAACCTACTTCCTTTGTTTTCGGATTGCATTTCTTTAGGATTCTTCCAATGAATCTCAGTCTGGCATCTGCTTTACCGACAATCAACTTTATATGATCATTCCATTTTAAATCACTCCTAATGCGTACTCCCAGATAATTTATGGAATTAACTGCTTCCAGTTGCTGACCTGCTATATTGTAGCTAAATGATAAGGGATCTTTCTTTCTATGTATTCGCAGCACATTACACTTGTCTGTATTGAGATTCAATTGCCATTCCCTGCACCATGCGTCAATTTGCTGCAGATCCTCCTGCATTTCAGTAAAATTTTCCATTGTTACAACCTCTCGGTATACCACAGCATCATCCGCAAAAAGCCTCAGTGAACTTCCGATGTCATCCACAAGGTCATTTATGTATATTGTGAATAGCAACAGTCCTACGACACTCCCCTGTGGCACACCTGATATCACTCTTACTTCGGAAGACTTCTCTCCATTGAGAATGACATGCGGCGTTCTGTTATCTAGGAACTCTTCAATCCAATCACACAATTGGTCTGATAGTCCATATGCTCTTACTTTGTTCATTAAATGACTGTGGGGAACTGTATTGAATGCCTTGCGGAAGTCAAGAAACATGGCATGTACCTGGGAACCTGTGTCTATGGCCCTCTGAGTCTCGTGGATGAATAGCGCGAGCTGGGTTTCACACAATCATCTTTTTCGCAACCCATGCTGATTCCTACAGAGTAGATTTCTAGTCTCCAGACAAGTCATTATACTCGAACATAATACGTGTTCCAAAATTCTACAACTGATAGACGTTAGAGATATAGGTCTATAGTTCTGCACATCTGTTCAATGTCCCTTCTTGAAAATGAGGATGACCTGTGCCCTTTTCCAATCCTTTGGAATGCTACACTCTTCTAGGGACCTACGGTACACCACTGCAAGAAGGGGGGCAAGTTTCTTCGTGTACTCTGTGTAAAATCAAACTGGTATCCCATCAGGTCCAGCGGCCTTTCCTCTTTAGAGCGATTTTAATTGTTTCTCTATCCCTCTGTCGTCTATTCCGATATCTACCATTTTGTCATCTGTGCGACAATCTAGAGAAGGAACTACAGTGCAGTCTTCCTCTGTGAAACAGCTTTGGAAAAAGACGTTTAGTATTTCGGTTTAAGTCTGTCATCCTCTGTTTCAGTACCATTTTGGTCACAGAGTGTCTGGACATTTTGTTTTGACCCACCTACCGCTTTGACATAAGACCAAAATTTCTTAGGACTTTCTGCCAAGTCAGTACATAGAACTTTACTTTCAAATTCATTGAACGCCTCTCGCATAGCCCTCCTCACACTACGTTTCGCTTCGCGTAATTTTTGTTTGTCTGCAAGGCTTTGGCTATGTTTATGTATGCTGTGAAGTTACCTTTGCTTCTGCAGCAGTTTTCTAACTTGGTTGTTGTACCACAGTGGCCCTTTTCCATCTCTTACGATCTTGCTTGGCACATACTCATCTAACACATATTGTACGATGGTTTTGAACTTTGTCCACTGATCCTCAACACTATCTGTACTTGAGACAAAACTTTTGTGTTGAGCCATCAGGTACTCTGAAATCTGCTTTTTGTCACTTTTGCTAAACAGAAAAATCTTCCTACCTTTTTTAATATTTCTATGTACGGCTGAAATCATCGATGCAGTAACCACTTTATGATCGCTGATTTCCTGTTCTGCGTTAACTGTTTCAGATGGTTCGGGTCTGTTTGTCACCAGAAGGTCTAATATGTTATCGCCATGAATCAGTTCTCTGTTTAACTGCTCAAGGTAGTTTTCGGATAAAGCACTTAAAAAAAATTACACTGGATTCTTTGTCCCTGCCACCCGTTATGAGCGTTTGAGTCTCACAGTCTACATCCAGCAAATTAAAATCTCCACCCAGAACTATAACATGGTGGGGAAATCTACTCAAAATATTTTCCAAATTATACTTCAGGTGCTCAGCCACAACAGCTGCTGAGTCAGGGGGCCTATAGAGTCATCCAATTACCATGTCTGAGCCTGCTTTAACCTTGACCTTCACCCAAATTATTTCACATTTCAGATCTCCGTCAATTTCCTTCGATACTATTGCACTTCTTATCGCTATAAACACGCCTCCCCCTTCACTGTCCAGCCTGTCTCTGCGGTATACATTCCAATGTGAGTTTAGAATTTCATTACTGTTTACATCTGGTTTCAGCCAACTTTCTGTCCCTAGTACTATGTGGGCATTGTGACCATTTATTAATGAGAGCAGTTCTGGGACCTTTCTATAGACGCTCCTGCAGTTTACTATTAGCAGATTAACATTGTTATTCCCTGTTGAATTTTGCCTACTCCTACCTTGCCATGTCTCAGGAGGCGTCTTGTCGGGCCTAGGGAGGGAATTCTCTAACCTAAAAAACCCACATGTACTTTGCTACCCTTGTAGCCGCTTCCTGCGTGTAGTGCATGCCTGACCTATTCAGGGGGCTCTACATTTCTCCACCCAATAGCAGAGGTCGAGAAATTTGCATCCCAGATCTCCGCAGAATCGTCTGAGCCTCCACTCGGCTCCAAACCAGAGGACCGCAATTGGTTCTGGGAACGATACTACAAATAGTTAGCTCAGATTCCACCCCGCGAGCGAGGCTTTCCGCCTTCACCAACTCCACCAACCACCTGTACGAACTGAGGATGACCTCCGAAACCAGACGGCAGGACTCATTGGTGCCGACATGAGCAACAATTTGCAGTCGGGTGCACCCAGTGCTCTCTATCGCTGCCGGCAGGGCCTCCTCCACATCTCGAATGAGATACCCCAGCAAGCAGACAGAGTGCACACAGGCCTTCTTCCCTGACCTTTCCGCTATTTCCCTAAGGGGCTCCATCACCCGCCTAACGTTGGAGCTCCCAATCACTAATAAACCCTTCCCCCCGTGTGCCTGCTCGGACCTTTCTGAAGTAGCGGCCACATGTCCACTCACAGGCAGAGCGGGCGATGCCACAAGGCCAGCCTCCACATTTTGTATGGAGGCATGTATATCTACAGACATTGCTTCCTTATAGTTTCCCCATAGGGACACCAGATTTGCCAAGTTGCGCATTGTAATAAGTATAGCGAATAAGGGTCTCATTTGCTGGGGCATGGCAACATCATTGGCATCACACAAATAATACGCCCAGTGCTGGTTACCCTCCAGTAATCCCCAAGTATAACACAGAGCCCTGAACGTGGCACATTCCACTCTATTGATGGTGCAGATGTCTCTGTAGTTAAGCATACTGTGAGCCAAATACAATGTGTAGGAGTAACATTCCAGTTGGTTAATGTGTTCTGGGTACACTTTCCCTAACACATCACTTCTCACTACATTAGTACCCAGAACATGCTGGTCAACCACCTATGGACAAAATATTTTCCTCTGAGCATCCCAGATGTGATGCGCGCAAATTGGTCTGTACGGCATAAGATGGAGAACGCCATTAAAGTTGTGTGTGGTGGATTGGCAGCCACAGCCTGGGCTGTACCTCTGGAGAAGTAGACACGTTGACCATACTCTAAGTGGACTCTTAGATGTGTCAAGAGGGGTAATGCTCATGAATGGGAGATCCCAGTATTTGCCCTCCAGCTTCATTACTGTTTCCTTATATGCCAATCTTGTACTGTATGGTCTCATCTTACTGCTGCACATTCCCATACTGAAGATTGCTTTGTCTTTACCCTATTGATGCAATTACACAAAAACTATACAGCTTTGATGCTACTGCACAATTTCATATTGTGGTGTGGATGTGGAACATTGATAACAGTAAAGGTGAGTATGAAACGATCCATTGATTGTCTGTTTTGATGGTGCCAGACATGCATGTACAGCTTACAGTAGTGAAACCATTGTCTTCAGGCCTACAACATATGTAAAGAGGATAACCATCATGTCTGGTACTAATATCTGCGAGTAGTGGTCTTGGATATTTCTTACAAGGGAACCTCCCCATCGCACCCCCCTCAGATTTAGTTATAACTTGGCACAGTGGATAGGCCTTGATAAATCGAACACAGATCAATTGAGAAAACAGGAAGAAGTTGTGTGGAACTGTGAAAAAATAAGCAAAATATACAAACTGAGTAGTCCATGGGTCACATATGCAACATCACGGAGTTCGTGGGTTCAGGAGCACCGTGGTCTCGTGAGCAGCTGCAGATGAAGAGGTCAGAGGTCCTTGGTTCAAGTCTTCCCACAAGTGAAAATTTTACTTTCTTTATTTTTGCATAGTTATTATCTGTCCGTTCGTTCATTGACGTCTCTGTTCACTGTAATAAGTTTAGTGTCTGTGTTTTGCGACCGCATCGCAAAACCGTGCGATTAGTAGACGAAAGGACGTGCCTCTCCAATGGGAACGGAAAACATTTGATCGCAAGGTCATAGGTCAACCGATTCCTCCACAGGAAAACACATCTGATATATTCTATACGACACTGGTGACGGCATGTGCGTCACATGACAGGAATATGTTGTCGACCGACCTAACTTGTACACTTGGCGAATGGGTAAAAAGACTCTTCTACCTTGCCCGATTTAGGTTTTCTTGTGGATGTGATAATTACTCCCAAAAAAGTGATGAAAACATAAGAGTTTGTCACATAAACTGGAGATAAAAAATTAAAATTTTCACTCAATTGAAGATTTGAACCAAGGACCTTTCGTTTCGCAGCTGCTCACGTTACCACGAGACCACGGAGCTCCTGCTGTCCAAGTGTCCTTGATGTCACCTATCTTCCCATAAACTACTCAGTTTGTATATTTTGCTTATTTTTTCTCAGTTCCACACAACTTCTTCCTGTTTTCTCAATTGATCTGTGTTCAGTTTTTCAAGGCCTATCCACTGTACCAACTTATAACTAAATCTGAGGGTGGTGCGATGGGGAGGTTCCCTTGTTAGCACATTGTCTCGCATGCAGGGTGAATTTATGTACCCACACAGTCCTTGAATCATATGTTATGTGACCAGTTTGTATGTATGGTCCGGTACTTCAGAGGAAATGACGTCACAAATACTGGACGGGTAGATTCTGTTTACTAACCGTTGTAGGTTATGGGAGTGTGGTAGTCCATTAGTCCATGTTTTTGAGACTCAATGGTGTATACCCAACAGTGCACTGGGCCAAATATGTTATCCCTTATTATAATTTAATTCAGGTTCAACTGCTTTTGATGGAATACCCATGCTACAACATCATGGCAATCACTGGAAGTTTGGCTGTGTGTAACCAACGGCATGATCCCGGGCCACTGGCAGTTGCAAGTAAATGTGATAAACAGCTCTTGGTGGCCACACTTCTTGACATTCATCAAGGCATCCTGTGTATGTTCATACATCTGGCAGGGCTACCAGTGAACAAAGCTGGCAGAATTACTGTTGCACCAACATTGTCAGTATTTCCATCTTTTACAGTGTATCCTTAAGGTATACATAGTGTTCAACATGCAAATGTCACTGATGCTGGCATACACATCCACCAGAAATTGTTCCAATAATTGGTGTCAGTTTAATAATTAGTTGCAGACATCAGAGTCAAACATAACATGATATGAATAAAATTTCACTGCAGTCATCTTCTTTGGCCTGGTCTCACTAGAAAGTAAGTCAACGGGCAAGGGGCCAGAATGGTATCAATCAACTCATCGGGGTAAAATGAGGGGGTTATGCAGACTGCCATAGAATCGGTGCAATTCGGATATGTGTGTAACCTCTGCACTATGTTGGTGCAGAACAATGTCCAAAATGTTAGTGTCATGTGCGAATATGATGACTGCAATATTGGGCAACTGGGGTGGATTGAAATGGCGTTTGTGCTCCCCTTGTGGTCAATTTTTGTATCATGTAACTAATCTGTACTCAACACTCGACATATGTTCTAAGGCAGTTTTAAATTGTGAAATTATTCTGTTATGTGTGTACAGCATTTTTTGTAATATAATGAAAATCTCTTGATGTATACAAGGGTTCCATCTGCACCGCCTGTCCGCCTCGAGGATCTCATTACCTAACAAATACAGTTGTAGGTGTTTGGGTGCATTGCCTACAGGCAGCAACATCTGCCCTATCTGGTGAATTATCTGCTTCTGAATTTTGAAAGTGGTGCTCATTGTGGTGTGCATACACGGTGCTGCTGTACTGAATGACATCATCTGGAACACTGCAGTACATTTTAGCATCTGCCATAAGAAATGTCTCAACTGCAGCATGTCCCTTCAAGTCAATACATGTAATTCAGCTGGTGGTGGAATGAGATTTGACAATTTAACTTGGCCATTCCTACAGCAACTGAGAGATGTTTGGGCAGAAAACCATTTTGAGATGCAATGTGCATTTAATGCTGACCTATTACCCATACAAATAGCTGGTATATCTGCATATGTCTCACAAGGTACATAATGATAGGCTGGCATAGAGTGGAGACGTATGTATGCGATGGTGTCTTGTGTTTATGAGGTATGTCTCATGCTATGTGGAGCCCCATTAGCTTGTTTGTGGAGAGTGTACTGTCTTAACCGCTGAAGCCTCACAGCACAATCATCAACAGGCTAGAACACTCTGCATGTTTCTGCAGATGTTCACTTCTGTGGATGATCTTGTTCCATGTCCTCAGGTCACTCCTGCACATGTCAAGGAGCACACTCTGGCTGTGTAACAGCAATGGATGTAATGCACTTGCAGTGATGCACTGATGGTCATCACTTCAGAATCAACACATTATAGTCTGTGAAGGACAGGAATGATGGGCATATGCTGGGGAGGGAGGCAATACCTCTGCATATGGCGTGATGCCTACCTGATTGCCCACAAAGGCCCTGATGTGTATGCTGTCCTGCAGAGCATGTGGATAACATTCCTACAACACACCTGTTAAAAGAGAGCAGCCTATATACCAGGGGCTTAAAGTATGCTGCATGTTTGTTTCTCTGTAAATATTATAGCTAGAGCATTATAAGTCCTCTTACATTGGTTCTCTCAGGGAAAAGTGTTTGTGTGCCTAATTTGGTCCACTTAGGTCCAGGGTCCTGCAAGGAGTTCTCGAACATACATATATACATACATATTCTCAGCTTTATACGTATTAAGACTAAAATTTTCCCCATCGCTTTGCACATGTGCAAGTTTGATACATATATTGCATATATCACATCCTCCCCCTCTCTTAGTCTATCTCCTCCGCACCTCTGCCCATCTCCTCTTTGCCTTCTTCCTGAATATCTCCTCCTTCCCCCCAACCCTTGTACTCACTGTCCATCTCCTTGCTCACATCTCTGCCAATATCCTCATCATCCCACTCTCTGCACTTGACCTCCCCTCCTCTCAGCCCATCTATCCTCTTATCCTCTCTTGCCCCTTCCCAGTCCATCTCGTCCTCCCCCTCTCTCTGTCCATCTCTTCTTCCCATCTCTCTCTCTTTGTCCATCTCCTCCTCTCATTTAGCTCAGACCATCTCTTCCTGTCTCTATCTCTCTACACACCCTCCTTTCCCACTTCACCCTATTCATCTCCTTCTACCCCTCTCCCTATCCATCTACTTCTGACTCCTCTCTCTGTCCCCTTCTCCTTCCCCCTCCCCCCCCCTGTCAATCCAGTCCTACCCTCTCTCTCTGTCTATACCCTGCTGCTCCCTCTCTTTGTCCATCCCTGCTGTTCCCCTCTCTCTGTCCATTCTTTCCTGCCCACTTCTGTCTGTTCATCCTCTTCTCTATTCATTTCAATCTTCCGCCAGTCATGATCATCTGCACGTGTAGCCCATGCACAACAGGCTGCTGAAACCAACTGATACTAATCCCACAAGATGTCTGCTATATTGGAAAGAATACACTTCAGGCACTTGAAAACTGTTTTTCGCTTCTGGTCTGTAGGCTGCCCTGCAAAGCAGGTTGAGAAAGCAACCTGGCGGTACTCCCACAACGCAACTCTTAAGAAGCACAGCCTATACATTGGGGCTGGAAGAACATTTTTGCTCCCAACACATAGGCTGCCTGCAGAGCAGGTTGATAAGGTTGGTCGGTTCTATTCCCACACAGTTGTGTGGGGCAGCCTTTACAGCAGGGGCTGCATAAACACGTTTCCTGTATATCCAAACCCCACTGTACTGACTGATAATTATATATATTGGAAAATCCAGGATGGAATGTAACAATATTGGAAAAGGATGGTTGCTACTCACCATGCAGGGTTGCTACTCACCATACGGTGGAGATGTTGACTGGCTGATAGGCACAACAAAATAAGCTTTCGGCCAACCAGGCCTTTGACAAAAATAGGCAACAGGCACAAACACACACTCATGCAAATGTAACTCACACACACATGACCACAGTCTTTGGCATCTGAAGCCAGACTGGCTGCAGTTGCCAGAGACTGTGGTCGTGTGTGTGTGTGTGTGTGTGTGTGTGTGTGTGTGTCTTGTCTATTTTTCAGAAAGGCTTCATTGGCGTGTGTGTGTGTCTTGTCTATTTTCCACAAAGGCTTCATTGGCCAAAAGCCTGTTTTGTGACAGTCTTTTCGTTGTACCTATCTGTGACTCAGCATCTCCACTATATGGTGAGCAGCAACATCCTTTCTCTGTTCATCACCTCTCACCTCCTCTAGCCGCTTCTTCACCTTACACATTTCCTTCTCCCCTCTCTCTTTCCACCCCTTTCTTCCACAGTCTCTCCATCCATTCCCTAATGCCCCTGTCTCTCCCTATCCATCCCATTCTACCCACTCTCTCTCTCTGTCCATCCCCTCTTTTATCCCTCTCAGCCTTCCCCCAGCTTTACTGCCCCCCTCTCTCTCTCTCTCTCTCTCTCTCTCTCTCTCTGTCCGTTCCCTCTTTTATCCCTCTCAGCCTTCCCCCAGCTTTGTCCATCCACATGTGTAGGGCCTGCAAAGCTGGTCAATAATCACTGCCAATACTACTACAAGACAACACGCATATCGTGCAGGGGCTGAAAAAACATGTATTTGCCCATATCTCCATACCTATTGGAGCTATGAGGTTATAAATTCACACAATACTGTATTCGTCAAGTTTGCTGTTTGTATGCCAAATTTGGTTGATATCGATCCAGTGGTTTGAGAGGATATGTATGTATGAGATGGATGGATTATCAGTATGCCAGAAGAGTCACAAGGCTATTCATGCAAAGCCCAAGCAGGTTGCTAGTACCCTTTAAATTTCAGCCCCAAGTCATAGAAAAAATGTCCGTTCGAACTACTTTCAAAGAATTTCTGGCATTTATGGGAAAAACGAACTTTTATTCTCATTTCATACAAAATGTTCTTCTCTTTTCAGGTTCATTAAACATGCTTTAACGGGAAGTTGTCCATGTATGAGTGGCCTGCACATCGTTAACAGTTTTTAAATAAAAAATTGCACTATTTTGTTCCATACAGTCCTGCCAAATCCTTCTATTAGCAACTCACACTTCAAAATAAAGCATCAAGGCACTTCTTGCTCTTGGGGAACCAGATAGAACGAAGCATACTGTATCATTTAGATGTCTAAAACATTAAATGTGGCTCAGCACAATTACTCACAGATTCAGTAAAAGGGATCAGCAAATATTTACGTGATTTCTAAATTCAAGTTACACATCTATGGAAAGCATTTCCACCTGGTAAGTGACTATAAGTCTTTCTTCATTCTTCGGTCGACACAGTACTCTTCCATACAAAAAGGCAAACACCTGCATTGTTACACACACTTTCCTTACAAAGACCAACATCAAATAGCCTCACTTATACACTGGCCTGCTTTATAGAAATCCAGAATTACGGGATTCACCTGTCCGAGCACCACATGTCTCTATTCTCCCTCCACCTAAACAATGTTTGGCATAAGACAGGTTTGGATGTGTTTTATGCAGAATCGTTTTATCCATGGAGCTAGCTTGACTGATAGATTCTAACTATGTCATCCAAATGAAACACAACTGATACATTTGCATCAAACAAGAAAAGAAAATCATTATCTTTGTAATTTAAACTTAATGTTATCAAAGACTTCAATGCAAAAATTAAAATTTGTGAATTTGCAAAGAAGTTTGATTTACTGGAATCAACAGTCAGAATCGTTATAAAAAGCTCAAGAAAAAATTCCTTAAGCTGTGAAAAACACTCAGCCTTTGGAGTCAAATATCACCCATAAACGTCATGATATCATTGCTCAGATGAAAACAACGGTAAATTATGGTGTGATAATCACATAAAAGTGAAAAATTGTTCAGTGTGTGTTCTGATGACGCTCGGCTGATTTTTCAGAGCCTGAAAGAAGAAGCTGGGGAGGTGACATAATATAAAATGTTTAAAGCCAGTAACAGTTCGTTTAACCAATTCAAAAGATGTTGAAATTAACATATGTTTGCAGAAAACAGAGAGGTGGCAAAGGCTGATAAAGAGACGGCGTCACCCATTTCAGAAAAAGTTCAAGACAATGATAGAAGAAGGTGGTTATACCAGCCAAAACGTATTCAGTGCAGATGAAAAGGTCTGCGCTGGAAGAAGGTACCTCAAAAACCTTTCACAACGCGTGAAGAGGAAACCTTTCCAAGTGGAAAAGCCACTAAAGATCGATTGACAGTGATGGTTGGCGTGATGGCAGCTGGTTATTGTAAATTAAAACCTATTGGAAAATTTAAGGGCTATAAAAAATACGTCCAAAGCTAAGTTGCCTGTGATCTGGAAGTCGAATACTAAAGCTCGGGTGATAGCTTCCCTTTTTGAGGACTGGTTTGATCATCACTTGATAGTTGAAGTCGGATGCTGTTGCCAATTAAAGCACATCCCGTATAAAGTGATGCTATTTATTCGTCAATGCGACAGGTCTTCCTCACGTAAATCTAATTAATTTTGACCTGCTTGTGAAAGTTATATTTTTGCCACCGAATCTGCCTGCCTCAACCGATAGACCAGAAAGTCACAGAAACACTTAACCCTGCGGCGGGTGTGTGGCGGTGTACAGTGTCGCCAATTCAGGTTTCTTTTCCTAATTAAGTTAGCGCGCCAAGCACACAACAATGGTACTACATATGCTTCGTTGACACTGTCAGGCGACAAGTTTCGCTATTGTCGCATTATAAGACCCTTCATAATAGCCGGGACTGAACAGCAAATTGTACAACTACACCGAGACCCTACTGCGTACTAAACGCGCCCGGTGATGTAAGTAAATGTGACGTAATCTTTGCTGAATGTTTTGAAGATCAGAAGCTATATTTTACAAAAACACTTCGAGTGAATGATTGTTTAGTTACTCTAAATTAGTATTATACTTTTCCTATTGTTTTGAAGGTTTGCACAAAGAAAAGGATTGACGTCAGATGAAATTGAGCACCTTCTTCTGCAAGAAGAATTATGCTGATTTCTTTGACAGCGATTATGAAGTAGATATAATCGAGGCTGCAGATTATTTCAGCGAATCTGAACAATCGTTGGATGGCGGGAATGAAGTGATGAGTGCTATTTTTACATTGATAAGGAACAGGAAACTTTATGGATAAATAATCCGTTAGTGGTGCTGGCCAAAACAAAATGTAAGAATAAAGGACTTACCTGGCCCAAAACACAATGCTACACAAACTTACATTGAAAGTTTTCTCAAATTTTTGGTGCCTTAGGTAACTGATTGTGTTGTTGCGAACACCAATAAACATAAAAATAACAAGAGATCATCTGTGAATTACGCGAGGGACACAGACTGCAGAAATATTTCGGCTTCTGAAATAATTGCTCTCTTAGGGGCACTGTTTCTCATTGTCGTACAAATAGGAGGACGCACAAGCATGTTAGAGCTGTGGACATCAAATGGCACAGGATTGATTACTCTCAAAGCAGCACCTAGACGTTTCAATGAGGAAAGAGCGACTTGCAATTGACGAAATTGCTGCCATCCGCTATACATTTTTGTAAGACTCGCTTTAATAAAGCCCTCCAGTAGCACTGAAATCCGTGGTTATAACGATAACTCAAAACCCCTTCCACAAATTCAAATAGAAAACTAAAAACAATGTCAATCAAATGGTATTTGATAATAGGCACCACTGAGTGGCGCACGCTCCGCTGGCGTAATTATACAGTGCGCATGCCGCAAGGTTAAAGCTTACTACATGCAACGATCATTTGTATGCATACATGAAGCTGTAAGACGAAACAACGACTTCTCTGTTTGAGACTTTTGGACATAGTTCAGTGTTTTAGATGCCATGAAATTAATGGACAATCTTGAAATCAAATTTACAAAAAACTTTAAATGTAGTCAGTAAAGAAGTATCTCCAATTTTTTCACCTCTGTAACTCAGCGAGCATCAGCACTACATTGTGATCAAATTGATAATGTGATTTAACAAGTGGTCAGTCTTGCCGGACAAATAAATTTAGAGGTGAATGGTGGATGTTCAAAAACAACTGGATTAGAAGTCAGCAGCTGACAATAACTGAGCCTACAGAAATGTGCGAGCAAAAGTAAAACATTGAACAACCTGACTTTTAGACCAATTTCAATCAGAAGATCAAATGATGGTTGCAAACTTTACAGAAGGCCTTAGTTCAGCTGAAAATGGGGTACAAAATTTGGAAAAAAAGGACTCCAACAAAATGTTCATTTCTGATACAAAATGGGGAATAAAAAATTTATTAGTGTGCCACAAGGAAATTTTATATGGGGAAACCGAATTTGACTCGTCAGATAACATTGCTAGATTTTATAAAGCCTTCTATGCCACACTAACATCAGTTTACACTGTTACAATGCATAATACTGTACTGTAATATTTGTTGCATTGTTGAACATTTTTTTCTAAATTACACGTTTGCTTTAGTCTCTGGTCCCAACTGAACATAGTTTATATGTATTTATACGCAAAATTGGACACAAACTTATGCAAATTCCCACCTATCGTGTAAGTCTGTGGTGTTATTGCATATTACAAATTAAAGTCAAAGCTCCCTCTCTCTCTCTTGATTTCCTGTGGAGAATTTAAACCCACCTTTGATCAGAAATTAGCAGTCTGTTTACACATAACATTTGTTCTGCTATCTACTCTTTCCCAGTAATTCCATCTGTTGTACCCTCTGAGACTGTCAAAGATCTGATATTGTGCAAAATGGCTCACTGAAAGAGGAAATACTGGTCTGAACAAATGTTGCATTTTGCAAACATGCTGCTTAGATAATGATTTTCCCTATGTCACTGTCTCAATCAAGAGTTTCTTCCTCTTTGACTCCATCTCTCATCAAGTAGTAATCCCTCCTATGCTACTGCACCAAATCTTATTCCTCTTACACAATGGACATTGGAGAAAATGTTAACACACTATCTTGTCTACTGATATGCCATTTAATGAAATCTCTAGCAACTGTTTTGGTCGTCGACCTCCAATTAGAAGGCATCTCTAACAGTTTTTTTTCCCCTCTTGGCCACTGCCTACTGCACTGTGGGAATGCATTCATTTAGACTCTGTAGACCCCACACGAATCACATGTGGCTCATTATTATTCACGCTTAAGTCTCATTTTCTACACATATACAGGACAGTCACTACAGCCTCACACCCAGCTGCTCCTTCCTCAAGTTTTCGCCAATGAAAGCCTTCCCAAACTTGGGGTGATGAATAATGGTCCACAATTCACTTCAGAGACTTGCATAAAAAGTTCTATGTTTACTTGACACATCAAATGCGGATAAAATTCCAAGCTTTCGATGACTGCCTCCATAATCATTGTCACGGGTTACAACTGACTGTCGCAAATTGGTGAGGCTCCCATTTATATACCCATGGGATATCCCTGTGCGTATAAAAGTGGGAGCCTCGCCAGTTCACAAGTCGGTTTAGGCCCTGATGAAGATGATAATAGAGGCAATCATCAAAAGCTTGGAATTTTATCTGAATTTGAATTGGCAAGTAAACTGAGATCTTTTTATGTAAGGTCTCTGTCGCGAAAAACTTTGTACCCATCTCAGAGACTTTTCACACATTTTGCAAGCAGCAAGGGATCACAAACCTTTTTAACCTCAGAGTTCAACCGTGAAACTGACCACATGATGTACATTTAAAACTAGTATGCAGAAGTACTGTTTGAGGCTTTCCTAATGTAATAACTTCTTGAAAGGTTCTCAGGCATAGCATCAAACTGCACAGTATTTAGACGAGGCATATCATCTTAAAGTGCAGCTGTGGCTACCTGTTGTGGTTCACTAATTTATATTCTGGTTTGTTAGAACAGTGCAAGTGCCAAAAGGTGAGGCTATACGGTTATCCCAAAGGACATATCCAAAGCCCCCTATTGGAGAAGTAAGGTGTGGAACACGCATTTGTGGTGTGGAGACATTTGGCTACAAGCTGGGGATCCCAGCAAATGTGCATGGGCAAGATGTTGGTGCCTGGCTTTACTGTCCTGATTTTGACTCCCCACAGGTTTTATCTGACTGAATGCATCTGTCTGAGGCCATCAATTCCTTAGTGCTGCCAGTCCTGGTCCCTATGTCTTGCCAAGTTGAAAACTGGTGTCCCTGTTAATTAAGTTTGCTATATGAATTACAATTGCTTTTTTAATGATGTAGATCCAATATGTAGAGGTAGACAAGAGGATTTTTTTTTTCTTCAATTCATGCCGTGTTCCATATCAAGATAGTGTTTAGCAACAGCAGATTTTTCTTGCTGACCTAGTGATGAGTGACATCTGTCTTTAACAGTGACATGCCTGGCTAATATATGGTTTCACACACAGACAGACTCCTGATCACCTTAGAACTATGTTGTCTTTTACAGAACTCAGCATCCTTTGCACTCCTCTAGAGGATGGGAGACATTTTATTCGGTGTTTCTTGAAAAGCCTGAAAGTCTTGATGGACACCTCACCAGCATAAGGGAGGAAAACCACCCTAGTTGAGTCCTCCTTTTCTTCTAGTTGCCCTCTACGTCTAATGTGTGCTGGCCGAAGTACGACTAGCTAGCAACTTAATTAGCAGAGAAACAGCTTTTCAGCTTAGCACGGCATAGGAACCAACACTGGTGGCCTCAGACAACGAATTCAGCGAGATGTCAGCAATGGAAATCAAAGCCACACAGCTAAACCGAACAATGACACCTTGTACATGCGCATTCGCTGTGATAGGTAGCTCACTTCTGCAACTGGTGACTGTGGATGTCAGCAAACCTGTGATGGCTTACAGTCCCACTTCTTAGCAACTGTATTTTACGAGACAGCCGGTAAAGAAATTGGTGCGCCAGTGCCTACATGTATGAGTCACAGCTGCTAGAGGCAGTTTCACTTTGAAGGGATGACTGGCACCTGCCTTATGGAAATATTGTGCAGTTTAGGCAATACAATATGATGCTTTGTCCGAGAACCAATCAAATAGGGTAAGAAGTTTTTGAGCTCTTGTATCACTTCCCCCAATGAAGTGTTCAACACATTTCTCAGTCTTGTGGTTGTGGGGCAAATATGGCAGAACTATTGGATGGATCTCAACTGCACACCCTGCTGCACCTTTTAGTGTCTACCTCATCAGCACCACTGGCTCTACAAACTGGGCACCCTGGTCTAGCTTTGCGACTATACTCAGTGAATGTCCAGACAGCCCACAGATGCCACCTAGACTTCCTTTCTGATGCAAAGCAAGCCTAGAGGTTGTACCAAAACCATCTCGAGACATAGTTCTAGCTCAGCAATGCTAGGTGCCAATAATGCAGTAAAACTTATGCCCCAGGCTGGAGGTTTTGATGGTTCCTGAGCCTTGCCACTGTTATCAGTCAGGTTGCTCATAGAGTGGGCACTCCAACCTTTTTCTCCTTCCTGTCAGTTAGAATATTTCAACCAATGATGTAGATTTTTTGGAGCTCTCAGCACTCTGGATGAGGTCATCCTTACCCTCTCCCACTAGGAACAATACAGCAATTCTGCTTCCCTCGCCATACACACGGTCACTCTCCCCATAAGCATTGATGTGGAAAACATTAATACTGTGAAACCCAACTCACACTTTTACTTTTGTCACATACTGAAAGCTTTGGATCAATACAATACAGTAGATGCAGTATTTCTTGAGATCCATAAAGCATTTGACTCAGTATGACACCTATGCTTATTGTCAAACATATGATCACATGGGGTGTCAACTGAAATTTGTGACTGGACTGAGCACTTTTTTGTAGTCAGGACACAACATGTTATCTTGGGTGGAGTCATTGTTAGACGTAGAAACAACTTCGGGTGTGCCCCAGGGAAGTGTGTTGGGACCCTTGCTGTTCATGTTGTATAGTAATGACCTTGCAGACAATATTAATAGTAAAATCAGGCTTTTTGCAGAGGATGCAGTTATCTTTAATGAAGCGCTATCTGAAAGAAGTTGCATAAATTTTCAGTCAGATCTTTATAAGATTTCAAAATGGTGCAGAGATGGGCAACTTGCTTTAAATGTTGAGAAATGTTAAATATTGTACTTCACATAACAAAAAAACATAGTATCATGTATTAAAATATTGATGAGTCAGTGTTGGAATCCAATAACTCATACAAACTTCTGGGTATAACACTTTGTAGTGATACGAAATGGAATGATCGCTAGGTTCAGCCGTGAGTAAAGCAGATGGTAGACTTTGGTTTATTGATAGAATACTGGGGAAGGCAATCAATCTATAAAGGAGATTGCTTACAAATCACTTATGATACCAGTTCTAGAATATTGCTCAAGTGTGTTGGACCCACGCTAGATAAGACTAAAAGGGAGTATTGAATGTAAACAGAGGACAGCACAAATGGTCATTGTTTAATTTGTGGCAGAGTGTCACAGAGGTACTGAAGGAACTGAACTGGAAGACTCTTGAGGACAGATGTAAACTATGCTGAGAAAGTCTGTTAACAAAGTATCAATAACTGGCTTTAAATGATTACTCTAGGAATTTATTATGAGAGGTCAGCACTAGTGCAACGAGTTGTTCAAGTGATATTCATTGGACTGTTGCCTGTGAACATGTGCCACATCAGTGCTCTTGGTAGAGAGCTGTGGTTGTGACGTGGCTTTGTTGTTTTTCCCGCGTAGTGATTTGCGAAGATTGGAAAAATCGAGATCCGAGCACTGATTAAGTGCTTCGTAAAGAAGAAGAAACTAGACATTGATTCTAACTATACTTCTTCAGTATTGTTCAAATGCGTGTGAAATATTATGGGACTTAAACTGCTAAGGTCATCAGTCCCTAAGCTTACACACTATTTAACCTAAATTTTCCTAAGGACAAACACACACACCCATGCCCAAGGGAGGACTCGAACCTTTGCTGGGACCAGCCATCTTCAGTATTATGTTGACACTTTCGCAATTGTACAGTTGGCAGTGTATATACACTTTTCATCAATGATTCAAGTGCTTTTTGCTGTGTTTAATAAATTGCATTATGCTTACACCACTTCAACACATGGTGTGCTCCAAACTCTTTTCTCCCTTTTGAGCTACTAGCACACAGTACAAAGCATCTGTCATGCATTTATTTCTGTGGTTACAACCTTTTCGCAAATATTTAGTCGATGAGCCATCAAAATTAATTGGAGCTTCCTCCCTGCTTTTCATGTTTTCATTCAATTTTTTTATCTAGTCACTTCTCCATCTCCAACACTCCAGTGCATTTGTGTCTCATTAGTTTAAATTTAATGTCACATGAGTGATATGTTCTCTTATGAGCTATCTGTCTCAGTCTGAATTTCTTTCCTATGGCATGATAGAGAACAAATAGAGAAATAAATGAACCACCACCTTACTGCACTCTGTTTCTTTGTATACATGTTTTGTATTTGTATGAGGATAGATCATTACTCACAAAGTAGAAGAGATACTCAGTAGCAGATAGACACATATAAAAAGAAATATCATGTTAAGATTTAGGACGAAGTTTTTAGACCTAATGTACTTATTCAGAACTTAGCTTTGGTAAAAAAAAGTTAGTCTGAAACCTTACCAGTACATCTTTCTTGCTGGGTTCCTGTCTGTTGTTCATCACCTGTTTTATTTGGTGATTATTACTCTAATTTCATGTGCAAAGTTATTTTCAGTACTGAATTTTCTTCAATTTAATTTTTTTGGCTGAATATCGTTTTCACTATTTCACTGACAAAGTTAAGAAATCCCTTTTTAATTCTGAGAATACCAGATTGCTACAATGCTGAGTTTTTCTACATTCAGTCTTTAAAGCTCTATTAATATTATTAATAGACCGTTAGTTCTCTTGAGATTTCACACTCACTGCCCTGTCATTCATTCTTCTTCAATATTTATGGCTCTTTTTTTTCTTTTTTGTGACTTTATAATAAATATTTTACAACTACGCTATCAGTACCACAAGCCTACTGGATATATTTCCTGACCTAAACTACAGTCATCTTAAGTTTCCTAAAAGTGTTTGCTCAGCCAACATTCAAAGAAAGTGCTACAGGCAGAGCAAGGGACCATGACAAATCTATACAGTTCTTGATCAATAGTGATGAAGTCCAATGATCTGCACCTGAAACACAGTTAATCACTTGGATAGCAAAGTAGCTTTGATGTAAATTTCAAATGCAAAGGGCAATATTTTCCCAGTTTTACTCTGAAATTGGTAGATGAAAGCATAACATTCCATTCATTTCACTTCATGGGGACATACAATAAAACAAATGAAGAATGACTCTTTTATTAGATTTGACAACATATTTTTGCAACACTCTGGAATTTAATATAAAATATCAGAAAATATTATAATTAAGTTTTCATTTCTTTATGTTCTTTACATAGTAAACTGCAGTTAAGAAATTATTTACACACACATACATATGCTGTATTTGTAAAATACATAGACAGACAATGCGTAGCATTGATAATTTACATCTTTACTAATAAGAAAGATGGGGAAAAAAAGATAACACATCTTGTATCAGATCGGTATGGAAAATAATCCTGATTCGTCAGGGTTTTTCTTTTTTACAGCTGCACAGACCAGTAATTCAAAATAAAGTTTATGCTATTGTGATTGACTGAAAAATAGGAAATAATATTACACACTAACACATAGTATTTTTCACAGAATCCACTTTCATTACAGATGACTTGCATACACAGTTTTAAGTGCAGCAATATACTATTTGTAAAAATATTCATGACATGAATGAGCTAAAGGTTATATGAAAAAAGAAACTCCGAGAAGAGCCTGTAATTTATTTGTCTGTTAAAATCAAATAAACTGAATCTGTATAGGTTTCATATTTTGGAATACCTAATAAACAAGTACACCTTGGTGATATCAATTAGGGCAAAGGAACAATAAATTATCACTTCAGTGGAACTTTTATATCGAGTCGCATTTACAATGAGTTTGTAACATGTTCTGCAACAATGTTTGCAACATGTTGCAAATGAAAAAAGTGTGTTATACTGGCCATGTCACTACAGATCAAAGGAAACACTATTTCTGGTCTGCTACCACTAAATGCCACTATACAGTGCTAGTTTTTGTTTATGTTCTGTACTATTTTGTGTAGTGTTGCACGTTTCCTTGGACTGTGTAGCATGTCATGTCGCATTTTGAAAATGGAGAAGACAAGAAACAAGATACACAAACATGTCACACACGATGAGGCAGCCACTGGAATGCATATAGGGCCCGTTATAAAAATACTAAAATGAGATGGGACATACTACAGAAAATCACAGTTTCACTTAGCAACAGCAGCAATGATGTGGAAAAAAACTGAAGTCTCTTGTAGCTCAGTACAGATACAAGGAAAGAAAAATTGAAGAGACCAAGAAATCTGACAGTGGTACAGAATCTTGGTATAAACTAAAGTGGTTTGTTTCCAATTATTTATGGTCCCTGGGTGATATTCAGGAACCAAATGAAACAAGAGACACAACTGAAAGAAAGAGTCCAGACAAACTGGCACGTAAGAGCCTCCACAAAAATGGGTGAGAGAGTGGAGGTGTGGTAACAGGAATATTGCAGGATGTTCTGCAGCCACAGAACAGCGGGAGTGCTATACAGTCAGTCACTCTGGGAAGTCTGTTGCCAGAAATTTACATGGGCTACACCACCAACCACACACACACACACACACACACACACACACACACACACACACACACACACACACACAAAAATAATAATTTAAAAAATATATGACATAGTATACAGTCAGTCACTCTGGGAAGTCTGTTGCCAGAAATTTACATGGGCTACACCACCAACCACACACACACACACACACACACACACACACACACACAAACAAATAATAATTTAAAAAATATATGACATAGTAACCAAGGCACAAGTGAATTTGTGCAGAAGGGAGGAGTCAGTAGTGAACATGGATAAGTTAGGGGACTCATCAACTACAGACTCCTGTCATATTTGTTGGGACAGCCAGTGACAACAGAATGGAAGAAATTCTGTTTGTTGAAAATGATAATGATTTGGAATAATTTTAATCTAAATGTTTAAAAATAAATCTATTATCAATGAGACATATGTTTCAGTGCTATTACATAACTGAATTATGTTTACGTAATCCTTCAACCACAGCTTGACAAATTCCAGGAACTATTTAAGATATGACATTTTGGTCTGAATACTGGAGTTGACCAGCAAGTGTGTGTGAAGTGTGCCTGCTTGTGTGAATATGTGTCTTCTTTTGTGAAGACGGTTTTGGCCAAAAGCTAAATCTGTAACAGACTTCTCGTTGTGTTTGTCTGCAACTCAACGAGTCATCTTTACAGTGAGTAGCAATCTATCTTTTTCTTAATATTGTGATATTCCAGCCTTGAGAACCCATTGATTGAGGTATGGCAGGGTTTTAAATGGGAATAAATATGCAAGGTTTTGATAGGACTTTATTGCTGCCAAAAAGGAAGAGTAGCAGCAAATCTTTGTTTCACAGGAGTTGCTTTTCAGACATTGTGTCTTCCTTTGAAAGAAGTGGCCCAATAATATTCATTAGAATTTCAAAATCAGATGTCAACATCCTAGTTAAGTTATGAAAAGCAGATCTGTCCTCCAAATTCAGCTTGTGCATGCCATCCCTGTCCCCGCCTTCTACAATGCTTCTGCCCACCAATCATGTGTTTTTCCGTCATCCGCTTATTTTGCTGAGTGTTAGCTACACAACACCACATACGAGGGTTGGAACATTAATAGTGGAAACTATTTATTTATAGCTCATACGAAATCGATATGTGTTTCAAAGTTTTACTGACCTTCAAAGTAGTCACCAGCATTGTGTATAACCCATTGCCAGCAATGTGGGAGTTGTACAATACTCTTAACAGTGCCAGTTGTGTTGACAGTTCGAGCAGCACGGTCTATTGCCCGACGAATTTGTAGTAGTTCTGAAGCAAATGCCGTGAAGTGTTTCCTTCAGTTTAGAAATCGAGCTGAACTTACAAGGGCTTAAGTCAGGGGAGTGCAGTAGGTGGTATAGCACTTAGCAGCCTCATCAGTCAAACAAATCAGTAACAGTTTGCACTGTATGTGCTTGAGCACTGTCCTGCAAAATGATGGTCAGGTCTTGCAGAAAGTGTCATCACTTCTCTATGCTGTTCATTTTTGGAACACAACCTACAACCAGTTTAGAGACAGAAGTGATGACACTTTCTGCAGGACCTGACCATCATTTTGCAGGGCACTGCTAAGAGTATCCTACAACTTCCACATCACTGGCAATGGGTTATACACAATGCTGGGGACTACTTTGAAGGTCAGTAAAACTTTGAAACACATATCTATTTTGTACGAGCTGTAAATAAATAGTTACTACTATTAAAGTTCCAACCCTTGTATCATTTATTCACCCTCTTCACTTTGCCACAGCATAGCTCTTGGTGTGAATACACGATGTGGAATGTTGCTGCCAGTTCAGCATAGCAGATGACATGAACACATATGTAAAAATGTTTGTCACTAGTGTAGATGGGGATACAAGCAACAAACATTGTTGCCAACATGTTGCAGACCTTGGTGAAACGATGTTGCACACAGAAACATATTTTTTTTTTTTTTTAATCTCAGAGTAAACGTGGCTGTAGAGGTTTAGGCAAAACTACATAATTTCCCCTTCGTTTTATCTAAATATGTATATTTATTTTTGTTAATAAGTTTCATTTCCTCTTGGTCCTAGAGAGAGAGAGAGAGAGAGAGAGAGAGAGAGAGAGAGAGAGAGAGTCGCTGAACACCACTCAGTGTCGCTGAAGCAAGTTACACGTATGGAGTTTTACATCATTTTGAAAATATGCTGAAGTGCTTCCAATATTTGTAGTTTTTCAATTTTTGAGTCAAGGTGCATATCTATTACAATTTCAACAAAGAATATTATGGCTGAATGCACTACTGACATCATTCTTTTGAATAAGCACTTCTCGTGAATGTCACAAAAGCTCAACATCCCAGGTACTGTTGTGTGATAACTGATCTCTTAAAACCGTTTATGCTTATTCTGAATTGGGACAGAAATACTATGTGGGAAAATACACTTCCATTTAACGGTTCTTAGTTCTTATAACATCTCCACATGTAAATGTTAAAAGTTTATAACTTAGGCTACACAGCATAAGGAGAAAGATGCTTCCTTAATATATTTGTGAGATACAGTTAAAAACTGAAAGAGATACACAACAGAGGAAGAAAGAACAAAAACAATAAGTAGTAAAGACTCTTTAGTCTTTTTCTTAAATATACTATCTATTAAATATTTTTTCCTTAAAAAAAAAGAGAGAGGGTCAAGAGGACAAAAATACAGACAATGCTAGATGAAGGAAGTTCTAAAAGGTCAAGAAATAGGCATAACAACATTTTAATAATTGTAAGATAACAGGACAGTAGTGCGAGTGTTTTAATGGTGCAAAATAGCTTAGTTCTTGTTAATCAAATTCCTAAACCAGATTCTCCTTCATGTGCAATTAACCATCTATTTTGCTCATCTTCTGCTTGTTTTACACCTGTTATCCATTATTCATACCTGTCACATTTCTCAAGCAGTTTGCCTTTTTTTTCTTCTTTTTGGGGAGGGAGGGGGAGGGGGGGGGGGGAGGAATATCAAAAGCTCACAGTGTTCTGTAGTGCAAACAGTACATAACAATAGAAAATGATATTGCCGCACAAATCCAGTCCTCAATGCGGAGTGCCTTATCCAGTCTTTGATAATTTTCAGACTCGAAAATCTTCACATCATCACTTTACTTCAACCACTGTGGCTGACCTTTCCATGGCTAATCTTCTGTCGAGAAAAGTGTTTCATGCTGATGTAACGTACAATGATGATTGTACATAAACAGCCTTTTGCGTCACCTGAAAAAATGAGAAAGAGGAAAGAAAATCACTTAGGTCACACATCTCAACCTCAAACTTTATTTTTGGTTGCTTTTACATTTCTGAGACAGCTTAATGCTAATGACTGTGTGCATCAATTAAAAAGCTCGTAAAACTTCCCATGGGATACAATTATATTTTTAATATATCGTGTGATGGATATTGGAGAACCTTGTGAACAAATAAAAATCTGAATATCACTAAAACTAACTTTTTTTGATAAAGAGAACAGAAAAAGTGGGAAATGCATTCTGGTGTTCATGACAGAACTGTTTTCAGAGTGAAGAGCTTGTACAGAATGGGTTAGAAATTATTCACATTACAAGGGTAAGCCATTCAAGAGAGAGACTGCTGGAGCTTGCATGTGTACCTGGTATACAATATAAATGGAAGCACATACATGCACATGGTTGAGTGTTCTAACACCACAATCTGCCTTAACAAATGTTGCTGTACTGCACTTTAATGCGGACCTGGATGTAGTGCCGATAACCGCCAACTGGGTGCACAGTGCAGGTTGGGAATATCGGCATGCGCTCAATAGAGCTGCACGGTAAGGTTGGTGATGCTAATTAATAAGAGTACAGAGATGTGGATGGGGACACACGTTCCAATACCTGTGTTATATGAAAGAGAATGATTCGAGAATTAAGCCTTTTTTGTTTTGTTTTTAAAGGACAGATCATGACAATTGGTCCCCCTGCCTAAAAAGTGTCTTAGGCTTTCATCGTCACTCGTCAAAGTACTGTCAGCCGGCATATGTCTCAGAATCTTTGGCTGATGTTTTTTTAGCAATTTTTCTGACATTTTAGACACCACAAGTGGCTGGTATTGTTGAAGGTTCACTCTCTGTTGTTGTGACAGACTGAAGTCTAGCCCACAGCCGGAGATTTTGCGTATCTGTTGCACCAACATTGATGTCTTGTCCCTTGTCATTACTGCTGTAGTTCTCCCCTCACTATCTGCAACAATAGTTTGCTGAAGCATGAAAATTCATCATCCATTTACCTTGAGGATTTCTTCTTTCTTCCTGAATCCATTGTTATATTTGTGCATTACCACAGTTTCCTGAACAAATGGCCACAGTAGCTCTTCTCCACAGTGAGAACCTCCGTGTCAGTGTATTTTATTATGTGGTCAGTTTCACAAACGTGACAGTATCTTCTACAAGAAAGAAGAAAGCCTCAAGGTAAACAGATCCAGGATTCCCATACACAAATCCCCATTAAAGGAAGCAATGGCAGAACCACAGCAATAATGAGCACCGAAAAGTCGTCAGATGTTAGTGCAACAGGTACATATAGTCTCTGGCTGTGGGCTCGACTCTGGTCCGCTACCAGCAATGGAGGGTGAACTTTGATCATGCCAGCCACCTGTGCTGGCAAAACATCAAGTAAATCGTTAAACAAATATTGGCTGAAGATCCCAAAACAGAAACCCATGGAATTACAGTCTTTGAGCAGTTTTCTGATAGGCATTGCAGAGCACTGGTGTAAACACACAGAAATGCAGCATCTAGTGGTCTCATTATATGAAAGGGTAAGGTGTTATTGCAGAACTGCCATAATGGGTGGGAGTCAGCATTTTTATCAGGAATGGGACACTGTCAAGTTTTTTAGATATGTCATAAAGATTTTGAAATGTCAGCCACTGAACTGACAAAGCTTCAACATCCATCAAACATTAATTATTTTATGTGCAAGGCACTCACCTTTTGGTAATAGGGTAATAGGACCACATTTTACAGTTAATTAACTGCAGTCTTGGATGCAGCCTCAGGCCCCAAAATTAACAAAATCTTTACTTGAGTGGGGACATGAGTATGAACACAAGCGTTAAGGATAAAATTACTCACAATGTTGTTAAATGTTTTGAGTATCTTTGGCATGGCAAAATTAGTAAGCAGTGCTATGAGAGTAAACCATGTCTTAAACAGTGAAATTACAGATTTCAGCAGTGGAAGTTGCAGTACAAGGTAAAGCCTCTTTTTTACAAGTTTCTGGAGACCCAAATACATTTTCCTTAACTGTAAAATTTCTTTATATGGGGATTTAGTTCCAGTATATGATAAAGTGAACCATAATCAGAATTTGAGGTTTCTTGGCACTCTTTAAACACTATCTTAAACTTCGCTCTCAGAAACCCTAAATTACATACTGGTGAGCAAAACTTATGGACAAATGTAAATTTTCCACGACGAGTCACTGCACGTAATACAGGTCAGTGAAACTTGGACCACACACAAAAAGAACTGCTACAGTAAAGTATAAAAGGTAACATATGTAATGTAGCAAACATAAATGACAGTTCTGTTTGAAGACAGTAGTAACATTGAATTTTTCATGGTTTCCTGGACATTACAAAAGGTGGGTCACAGTTTTTAATATGGCATGTAATCATTGTGGGCAACATGCTCTGCAACATATTCCCATGGTGGCTGCAAGGTTGGTAAGGAGCTCTTGTGGTAGGGTGTTCCATTCCTCTACTAGCTCAATTGACAACTGCTGGTTGGCTGTTGGTACATATGAACATGCTCCGGTACGTCTCCTCAAAGCATTCCACATAATCTCAAAGGGAAAACAAACATGCCAGCCCATTCACTGAATCATGTACTCTCATGTGACGAAAGGTGTGAATATGTAATGCATCCAGGGATGTGATTGAAAATGATCATTCTGGCAGCCCAGGTGTTATAGTGCAGAAAAGCGCAATGCTGCATGGGCTTACTGACCTCCAAATCTTTGAACATGGAACACTTGCCAGTCAATGTTCTTGTGACAATATATTCCTTCTCCATCTGCATCTTTTCAGGGGTGCATTTGCTAGATTCCATTTTTACGGTCGACAATGTGAGAGAGCATTGAACGGCGCAGGAGCAGCAGCTCTTGGAACATGAAGATATTTGGCAAATGGACTGGCCTGCCCATTCCACCAACTTAAATCCTAATGAGCATGTATAGCAAGCATTGGAGAGACATATTTCAGCACACCCACATGCACCAATGACCATCCAATAACCTTGCTGGTGGAGGAATAAAACTCCCTCCCACAGTAACTCCACACCAACCTTGAGGCCAGCATGGTAACATGTTGCAGAGCACACATTGCTGTCCACGGTGATCACACACCCTATTAAGAACCACGTCTCACCTTTTGTAATGTCCAGTGGACCATCATAAATTGCACTGTAATTACTGTGTTTGAATAAAAGTGTTATCTCAGTTGATCTCATTGTCTATTTCTATCACTTACCTTCTGTACTATACTGTAGCAGTTGTTTCTATATAAGTCCAAGTTTCAGCAAGCTATATTACTGGGCAGTGACACATCACGCAATTGTCCTACAGTTTTGCATGCTAGAGTATGCAGTGAGGTGAAAAAAGTCATGGGATACCTCCTAACATTGTGTCGGACATTCTTCTGCCCAGCATAATGCAACAACTCAACATGGCATGGACTCAACAAATTGTTGGAAGTCCCCTGGAGAAACATTGAGTCATGCTGTCTCTATAGCCATCCATAATTGTGAAAGTGTTCCCAGTGCAGGATTTTGTACACAAACTGACCTCTCAGTTATGTCCCATAAATGTTCGATGGGACTCTCGTCAGGTGATCTGGATACGCATACAATTTGCTCGAATTGTCCACAACGTTCTTGAAACCAAATGTGAACAACTGTGGCCTGGTGATATGGTGTATTGTCATCCATAAAAATGCCACTGTTGTTTGGGAATTCTAGGTCAAGAATGGTTACAAATGTGAACGTAATCATGTGCCGTCATTGATTGATTCAACTGTACCAGAGGACCCAGTCCATTCCATGGAAACACAGCCCCCCATCGTTTTGGAGCCACCACCAGCTTGCTCAGTGCCTTGTTGACAACTTGGGTCCATGACTTCATGGGGTCTGCACTGCACTTGATCCCTACCATCAGCTCTCACCAGCTGAAATTGGTACCCATCTGACAATGCCATAGTTTTCCATTTGTCTAGGGTCCAATCAGAAGAGGCACTGCAGGTGATGTCCTGCTGTTGGCAAAGGCATCAGTTGTGTTCTGCCATAGCTCATTAATGCTGAATTTTGCTGCACGGTCCTAACGGAAATTCATCATATGTTCCACAATGAATTCTGCAGTTATTTCATGCAATGCTGCTTGTCTATTAGTGCTGACATCTCTACACAAACACCATTGCTCATGGTCATTAAGTGAAGGCTGTTGGCCTCGGCATTGTCCACGGTGAGAGATAATGCCTGAACGCTGGTATTCTCGGCACACTCTTGACACTGTGGATCTCGGAATACTTAATTCCCCAACAATTTCTATAATGGAATGTCCCAAGCATCTACCTCCAACGATCATTATGCGTTCAAAGTCTGTTAATAGCTGTCGTGCAGCCATAATTATGTCGGAAATCCTTTGACATGAATGACCCGAGTACTATGATAGTTCGGCCAATGCACTGCTCTTTTATACCTTGTGTATGCAATACTAACCCCATCTGCATATGTGCATATTGTTACCCCATGACTTCTGTCACCTCAGTGTATTATTGCCACACACTTTTCATTAACTCAATAGGCATTATTTTAAAGTGCCATGTAAAATCATCAGTTGGTGCCTCAGTTTAAAGGCAGCATTCTGGAAGAAGAAGAAATTGTTTATTAACTAATGGAATAAACAATATGATTACATGGGATGGAAAAATCCTTAATTATTGTCCTTTATTTCCCTTTGAGGGAAACATTACACGTGGGAAAAATATATCTAAAAAGACAGATGATGTGACTTACCGAACGAAAGTGCTGGCAGGTCGATAGACACACAAACAAACACAAACATACACACGAAATTCAAGCTTTTGCAACAGATGGTTGCTTCATCAGGAAAGAGAGAAGGAGAGGGAAAGACGAAAGGATGTGGGTTTTAAGGGAGAGGATAAGGAGTCATTCCAATCCCGGGAGCGGAAAGACTTACCTTAGGGGGAAAAAAGGACAGGTATACACTTGCACACACACACATATCCATCCGCACATACACAGACACAAACAGACATTTGTAAAGGCAAAGAGTATGGGCAGAGATGTCACTCGAGGCCGGCACTTTCATTTGGTAAGTCACATCATCTTTGTTTATATATCTAAAAAGAAAGATGATGAAACTTACCAAACAAAAGCGCTGGCAGGTCGACAGACACACAAACAAACACAAACATACACACAAAATTCTAGCTTTCGCAACCAATGGTTGCCTCGTCAGGAAAGAGGGAAGGAGAAGGAAAGACAAAAGGATATGGGTTTTAAGGGAGAGGGTAAGGAGTCATTCCAATCCCGGGAGCGGAAAGACTTACCTTAGGGGGAAAAAAGGACAGGTATACACTCGCACACACACACATATCCATCCACACATACACAGACACAAGCAGACATGTCTGTCCCGGGAGCGGAAAGACTTACCTTAGGGGAAAAGAGGACGGGTATACACTCGCACACACACACATATCCATCCACACATATACAGACACAAGCAGACATCTTTAAATATGTCTGCTTGTGTCTGTATATATGTGGATGGTGTTGTGTGTCATCTTCTTCTTCTTCTTCTTCTTCTTCTTCACAATTCTCATCCTTCTCATCCCCTAAACCTTCATCCAGTCCTGCTCGGTTCTTTACAAAAATTGTCACACAATCACGTACATCTACCTGATGGGCAAAAGTCAGGATGCCACAATCAAACAAAGCCCTGATATGCACACTTGCTGGAATATTAGTGATAGCACTCCATTCTTCTTGATGGAAATTACTATCTCCTTTTCCAGCAACTGATGCTAACCAAAAGCCAGCATCTGCTAAACAGTTCAACACAGTCCGTTGGGTTCCAGCATTTCAGGCAGGAGCACACAAATTTATAGTTCGTAAAATGTTCACTCTCATTACATCCTTTCTTTCAAGTAATGAAATTGTTCTTTCTACAGCTTCTACACTGTATTGAGGTTTCACAGGATGAAGTATGCCCAGATCTAGAGGTTTTAGACGACTTGTGCATTCAGCATAAACAAACCAAACATCAGTATTTCTCAGCAACACCATTAAATATGGGTGTAGGGAGCACCTATCGATAATAAGAATGGTCTTTCTTTCTGCAACACCCATCTTGGTATCAAATCTCCTATACCTGGATTAGAATGACAAAGTGATTGACAGCAAAGCACAATTGAGCATGGAAGAGGCGATGTTGTCGGTTTGCAAGTGCATGCGCATGCATTATGTCTGTAGCAGCGACAGCTGTGTGGTTTCTTTCTAGATTACCTTCTCACGCCTTATTTTAATAAGCGGTATTGACTTCCTATCCTTGTGGCTTAACAAATGTGCTCCTTTGTATAAAATGATACCATGGTCCTATTATTGGCATATCTCAACAACAGCAACAGGAAGATCACTGTTTTCAATATAATCAGAACGAATCATGTTCAGTTGTCATATTCAGTACATAAGGGGTGTTAAAATGGATCTGAATCGTTTACATACATAAAATAACTAACAACATTAAAATAAAACAAACTGTTTGAGTACTTATCAAACACTGTAGTGTGCATGCAGAGTGTCATACTTGTGCAGATGTGCATGCAGAGTGTCATACTTGTGCAGAGGAGTATTCCTTAGTAATGAGAGGAGATTTGTTGTGCAACAGTAGTACACACCATTCAGTCAAAAATATGAAATACAAACACAAAAAAAAAAAAAAAAAAAAAAAATTAACCCAAAGGGTAAATGCCACTTAGTTCAGAATCACTTTCTTCCTTGACACTGTCATTATCTGAGCTCTGGTCCGTAGACAAGCCACTGAAATTGCTCAAGGACGTAATTATATTTTCTACGTTATTCTCAGCAGTCACTACACTTTTACAAGCTTCTTTAACAACCATTATTGTGTGGCATACAATATTTCTTCACTTCTCTGGCATTATTCGTGCCACTACTCCCCGTCTAAGTCTTTGAATTTCTGCCACAGTTATTTGCTGCCACGTAATTTTTAATTTGTGATTAAATCAATTTGATGGCATTAAGGCGGCAGTAGTGCCCTGTAGCCACATTCTTTAGCTACTTGTCCACATCATACGGTTGAAACTATGACTTATTTTTCTTTACTATTTCCATGAGCCTCACTTACATAAATCGTCCTGAATTTGCATGTTGTCGCATTTGACCACTCAACAGTGTCGGCTTTTTTTTGTTGCCATCACTGGAGCTTTATCTTTAATAACTGAGTGGTATGGGACATTATCCATTACAATGACAGGTGGCCAATTTAAGTTTTCCAGTAGTTGCCCCTTGTACTAATCCAGAAAACTATCATGTTTCATCTTCTTGTGGCAGTCATTTGTTTTCCTTGATTTGTAAACGAGGAGACAGTTAGATATGAAACCAGATGCAGTTCCAGCAGCCAAGACAATAATTCTTGTGCCCTTTCCAACCGGAACAGCAGAACTTCCACATATACTATCATCTGTCCATCTGTCCAGTCTTCTCTAATAGAATGACCAGCATGGGGGTGGTCTCCTGGCAAGCAGCAAGCTTAACCAAACAAACCAATTCAAAAACATTTTTAGAATGACCAGCATGGGAGTGGTCTCCTGGCAAGCAGCAAGCTTAACCAAACAAACCAATTAGAAACATTTTTAGAATGACCAGCATGGGAGTGGTCTCCTGGCAAGCAGCAAGCGTAACCAAACAAACCAATTCAAAAACATTTTTAGCAGATCCACATTCCATCGAGCCACACAATGCCTTCAAATGGTACTTTAATTGTAGTTCTTAAAAACCGACAACACGGCAATATGATGTCGACTCTCTCCATTATAATTTTCCATCCATTAATTTTTTATAGCAAAAACCAAGGGCTCTGACAATTAACAAAGAGATTTTGCTACCACTGAATAACTTTACCTCGCAACGAGTAACACAGTTTTTTAATAGTTGGATGTTCTTTTCTCTTGTAATACCCATATACATGGTGATGAACAGCATCTTGTTGAAAAGAATCCAAGTTTGTTACACGTGATTCTGTCCTCGTATTTCATGTGTCCTCAGTTTGGACGAACCAGGCTCTTACCTGTCTGCACAGTATTTCTCCTTACAAATTTTGACGACAGTATTTTCATGCATCTTCAAGGTGTCTGCATTTCTTTTGACTACCTACCTTCATTAGAGGCAATAGAGTTGCACCATTGTCTCTCTCTTACTCGAAATATTCTCGCACTAAACGCACAAACTCACCTTCCTGACCACGCAAAACACGAGTAGATCGCAGCCACACTTTCTAGCTCACTTCCACTACAAGCTTCAGACATTCTGGAGTGCAAAATAAACTCGCCGGCAGAGGAACAAAGCATGCAATGAAATGAACCACAGTTGTTTACGTTATCAGCCACAAGCTTTGTCTACAACTGGCTACAGTAGTCACTATGTGTAGTAGCAGAGAGATTTGACAATGGTGAACAGAACAGGAGGTGCGACCAACTGTGTCCTGTGATTGGCTGTTGCTATGGTAGCAGCCCTGTGAACAGCTGGACATCAATCACTTTATTATTCCGATCCGGGTGTAGAAAACTTCATACATATTTAATCAGTCATCCAGGTATTATTATTAAAATTAAAAGTGCACTGTAGTGATTTTAAAACACCTGGGAGTTTCAAATTTTCATGTATTTAAAGGTAGCAATTTTTCATTGCTGCAACTATTAACATACAACAAGGCTATCACTCTTTCTTTGCTTTTTTTACTTTCTCGACTTTTTTCCTCTCTAAACTGACTATGCTTTTTAGTGAAGTAAATTATAAAAGACATTAGTATTAACATAAATGAAAATGTTTCTAGCTCCACATCTCTTATAAGCTGTGGCAAAATAGTCTTCTTCCAATGTTCAATATGTCACTTTATCATCACAACCACTGCATGGAACATAAGAATTACAAAAATTGAGAAAGGAAAATTAAATGCAGCTTGCAAACCTTCAGTTCAAATAACTGTACATTGAACAGATAACTGCATGGTGAATCCAAATTTGTGTTAAACCTCTTTAATCAGTGAAGCACAAATGTTCTCCCTTTTTAATGCAGGACTGAGAGTTTCATCATAAGGAGGGTATCCTTATTTTTCAGTACTAGTACATACCATACAAAGAAGACTGCATAAAATTGTAAACACAGAGTTTAACATTATGTTTGTCTTCAACGTCACATATAATTGTCAGCTTCTGCTTCCCTACCATCTCACAACCCAGTGACGTTTCCCTTTGCACAGGATGGGAAGTATCAGGATGATGAGTGGGCAGCATCCAGGGGGGATATGTTTTAAAGAAGAACACAGAAATCTGTTAGATACAGTGTAAAATTTATTGCTTGTTTAGGAATACATAAGGTGCCCCCCCCCCCCCCCCCAAGAGAAGACACCAAATGTCTGAAGGAGCCTTTTCAACTAAAGTGTAAAGTGGATGTAAGAGAGTAGGGAAAAGACATGTTGTCACGCTGGGAGCCAGCAATGGAGAGAGTGAGCTCATTTGGGCCTGGCACTCTGTTTCCAGCTACCGAGGCCTCACGTGGTCAAATTCCTATTGCATTAGTCGAGGACGACATTTATGAGGGTTCTCTTGATCAGCAATCCATAACCATCAGAACGATGGCATGCAAACAACACAGCCTGGTACTATGAGAGAGTAGTGGGAGTGGTCTCCTGGCAAGCAGCAAGCTTAACCAAACAAACCAATTCAAAAACATTTTTAGTAGATCATCCCAATTCCCTCCAAATGTGTGTCCACCTGCACAACTTCTCCCAGGCCCTACAATGAAAACAAGTTTTTGCCACTAAACATACCAATTATATTCAATTCAAAACCAATTTTGAACTCTGCCTGACTCAGTTTACTCCTACATCCAACTGTGATCCACCCCCTACCGCCCCAATATCAGCCTTGTTTAACATACCAGAATTTCCTAACCCCAAATCTCGCCTCACCACCATTGCCCAAATCCCTCAACATGCAAACTAACCTCACATCTGTAGAAAGAAAAGCAATCCACCACCTAAAAACTGATACCCACCTTATGATCCTAACTGTTGACAAAGGCTTCACCATTGTGGTTGTGATTCACAGGGATAACCTAGCTGAGAGACTCCACCAGCTGCCAGATATGTCCCTTACAAGTCCTGTCACAGTGACCCCTCTCAATAAATCCATCAGGATCTCCAGACCCTCCTCAAATCCCTACATTCATACCAGAACCTCTTCCTTGTCTGTCTGTCCGTCTACTCACCTTCACCACTCCCTCAGTCCTACCTTCTACAAGCTCCCGAAAATTCATAAGCCCAACCACCTACAACACCCTCTGTGTTACTATCCCAAATTCCCATGGCCTTGCTACTATAGAACTCTACCTTTTCCAATGTCTGACTGACTCCGAACCTACAACTCCTTCCCGATCACCATGACAAACTATATCCCTACCTGCAGTTACTTCTCCTTTGAAGGCTTCACCTACAAACAGTTTGTGGTACAGCAATGGGCACGTACATGGCACCATACTCTGTTAACCTATTACTGACCACCTAGAGCAGGAATGGCCAAGAACTCTGTAGGCATGGTGAGCTCTAGTTCATATGTGGATCTCTCTTGCATGAGTGCATGCCTCCGCCACAACCATGCCCAGCGGTCTGAGCAGGAATAGGGGGAAACTGTAAATGCATCACAGCCACAACCATGCCCAGGTGTCTGAGGAGGAATAGGGGGAAACTGTAAATGCAAGGACAGACAAAAACAGTTTAGAAGATTTTTGTCATTCAGGTTGGCACATAATTGCTTCTAATTTAGTTTCATTGTCGATAAAAGATATTACACATACATATGTTTATTGAACCGCTTATATCAGTTTTGCAATCTCATTGTGTAGATGTGGAAACTCTTTCCCACAAAAACTTTGTAGAACACCTGGACAGTTTTAAAGTAAAAGAATTTTTCCTTTCAACTGGAATTACACTGCAGACTGAACAGTTTCATCAACACAAGCACAAAGGTACATTCAACTGATATGGCAAATTATCTCAAAAGTAGCTGAAAAAACAAATGTGAGATTGGTAGTGTCCTGAAAGTATTTATGGAAATGGATGGAATTCTTTGTTAGAAACTGTCCCTTTTGTAATGTGATTTTCTTTTTAAATGCCTCAGATTTCCTCACCAAGTACGCAGTAAGTTGCTTTTCATCTTGTGAAATCTTACTGATGTCATTCAAATGTGTACTGCACTAAATATGTGAGATCTGCAATCTATTCTGGCTCTTCTAGTTTTGGTTCCTGCTTTCCTTTTTCCTTCAGAAATTCAACGAATGTGAGTCTTAAGTCGGAAAATCATTCCAGGCATGCCCCTCAACTTAACCAGCACACTTCACACTAATAAATGACTAATAAATGACATCCCTGTACTCAATTTTTTTTTTTTAAAAAAAAGGAAGATTTTGGTTTAACATCCTGTTGACATCCACGTCGGTGGAGCAAAACCTCAGATAGTTTCATGGGTTGGGAAGGAGATCGGCTGTGCCCTTTGAAAGAAACCATCTTGGGATTTCCCTCGAGCAATTTAGGGAAATCGTGGAAAACCTAAATTTGGATGGCCGGACACGGATTTGAACCACTGTCCTTTTGAATGCAAGTCCAGTATGCTAACTACTGTGCCACCTCATTCGATCACTATCAGAAACTTTTGAAACTATTGGTGTAATAGTGCAAATGACTTCAGAAAATTTGCCATTTCTAGTGCCAATTTCATCACATGCCCCATGTGTGCAAATTTAGCATGAAGTTCACAAAACAATTTATTTCATACAAATCATCTGTTGATCATTATAATATTTTTGCCCTCTTATTGTCAACTAAATATTTAAATTCTTTGTGGATGGTGTTGTAATGGCATCCCATAGTAAACTTGTGGGCCCGTTAAATGTGCAATTTGGTGATAGATATTGAGAATTCTGAATCTTCTGTTCAAAAAAAATTCTGCGACTTCTATTCACTTTTAAAGGCTAGTGATCATAGATCACCAGACTGCCTCTTTTTGACCAGCAACCACTGAACCTTTGAACTTCTTTTATAGCATTAGTGAACAGCTAGGGATAAGCAACACTAATGCTAAGGTTCAGCCAAACTGAAGAAAGTCATGCCATGCGAAAAATGCGACACCAAGTGTTGGAACAAAAAGTGTCACATCACACAGCTAAATCAATTGTCATGCCGTACCTGGTAGTTCCGAGAAGAGACAAAAACATAATGAAGCCGAGATGTATTGAATTCTATCAACATGTGTTGCATTCTGGACCGCACGCGTGCAACACATTATGCATGCATGAGGTTTTGTATGCTGTTGCTAACCCTGATCTATCCTTCATAACCATCAAAAATCCCAAACCCCTAACCTGGTTCAGATTCACTTATGACATTATAATCTGGACTGAGGGTGAGGGCATCTTATCCACATCCCTCTATTGTGGAAACGATACTCACAACTCCAGGAAGTACCGCACCACCATTGACAAGCCATGCTCGAAACACATGTAGCACAGCAGCTTCATGGATTGGTAGTACTAACTACACTGAGGTCTGCCAGGAGCCACAACTTCCAACCCATGGGCGTCATGTGTGTGGACAGTGATTGGTCAATGCCTTGTTAAATACCAGAACAATGAACTATGGAAGAGTTCTCTTCAGTGCACCTAGTCGTGTACAGTCTCCAGTTACCATCGAGTCTACAAGATGCAGAGTCTGTCCGTCGTCTCAGAAACTCTGGCTGTATAGGCATTGTAAGACAAGCTTTAGACTCTACGTAGGCATCACTCAGAGGCACTGTGAGAGGACAAGAAGAAGCAATACTTAAGTATTTCTTCATTTTTAATAAATATCATTTTATTATAGATTGTTGGGAATTTTTCTGACTGAAGATAACCTACACCATCCTCCTACATTCCCAACAAAGTGGTGCAGGCGGCAATTTTTGTTTGATACCTCATTTTCTCTACAGTGTCCAGCAGACTGGGGGTGGGGGGTGGGGGGGTGGGGGTGTAGTGCTTGTGTGAAATAATTTACTGTGCATGAGGGCAATTTTCTGCTTTGGAAAGGCAAACAGAACTTAATTTAACAGTATTTCTTACTTATCATATATATTTGTGTAATTCGTTAATTATCTCGATGCCTAACAAAAATTGGCTGCTCATCAAACACTGTTGCTTAGACAAGAGGGACAAGGCAATAAAATCACCATGCCACCCTTCATAGTTATGACTAAAAGGTAGAAGACTGGAAAATTTACCTTCAGCAACTACAGCAGCACTTTGCGGCCTACATTATCAAAGGTGAGGATTGTCGATCACTTTATCTAAGCTGGGTTGCAAGAAGACCTTCAGTCTCCTTGTCAGACTTTTTCCTGAGTCTGACCTGGAGAAGTGCACTTAAGAGCAGATTATTACATCTCTGATGGATTACTACGACAGCAAAATTCATGTTGCTGTCACTCAATTCCAATTCTTTTGATGTATCAAACGACCACACCAAATATACAAGAATTGGCTTACTGAGCTATGAGGTCTTACTAGAAATTTCAAATTTGACGGTTCATGTGGAAAATCATTTGCTGATGAAATTCTCTGTGACATAATTACTCAGAACATTCCTAATGAAAGAATCCATTCTAAAATACTGCAGCAGCGGAATCTAATCCTGTCAGATGTTGTGCAAATTCTCGAATCATGGGCGACTTGTGATTCAGCAAATACTGACATCACAAATGTCAGTATTTGCTGAATGGCAATTTCCTGTAATTGCTGCTGTCGACAAAGTGCCACTGCAAACAAGGTGCCAGCAAGTGTGGCCAACCATGCTCCTGGGGGCTGGCACAGTAATGGTGTTTTTGTAAATAAGAGATGTGCTTACTCAAGCACGAACAGTCATTACATGCATGTGCAGGAAATAAATTAAAATCAGCCCCTCAATGCTTTGTCTGCCATGAATGTAAACTTTGTCCTCATACAGTCACTGTTAAGTTTTTTTCTGTAACAAACCTGGTCATGTATAGCAAGTTTGTTCTCAAAAGCTAAGTTTGCAAAGGGCTTCAGCATGTAGACAGCAAGTTGAACACATAGATATAATGTTATTTGTGCCACCAAAATGTAAAGTCAATGCAGACATCATAAATCAGCACCTGTATCTGCTACTGCTAATAAAGCAAAACCTGCTCAGACCCGATCAAAAGTTACTGGAAGTTCAAATAAGTTGTTCACTTCCCTGAAGATTGGTCAGCACAATGTGTAATTTCAACTGAACACAGGTGAATCTGTTACATTACTGAATCAAAATATTTACTAATTGCTTGGCAGTCCGCATTGCTTCCTTCAAATACCTGTGTGACGACTTACAATGGTGCTAAACTTGACATTTTAGGAACATGTGTCTTAAATGCTATTTATAACACCATCAAACAATCGGTGCCATTTACTGTCCTTCGTGTGGCTTTGAGCCAGAACATTTTTTGGTTTGGATCCTTTTGAACTCTTTGGACTGAAAATACACAGTAAAATGTGCCACACCTGGCTTCTCATACATCTTTTACTGGTGTTAACACCTTCTGTGATGAATTTCAAATTTGTTTGTTGGGGTGCGCAAAAGATTATGCTGTACATATTACTCTTCACCCAGACGCATGTCCAAAGTTTTGTAGGGCACGCCCTGTGCCTCATGCACTTCATTACAAAGTTGTAACAGAACTATGTTGCTTGCAAAGCACTGGTGTGTTGCAGCCTATTACATGAAGTCAGTGGGCGTCATCTTTCATCATCATAACCAAATCTAATAGGGACATTAGAATTTTAGTGGATTTCAAATCCACTGGAAAGGCCCAGACCACACCTGACACTTTTCCTTTGCCTTTACCTGAAGATCTCATTGATAAAACTCAATCTGGCACATATTTATCCAATACTGATCTATAAGATGCTTACCTCCAGATAGCACAGCCTCTTTCATTATCAACGTTTACCGTTCAGCAGCTTTTCTGCTCCTGCATTATTTCAAAACTACTTAGAACAACTACTGTGTTATGTTCCATGTTGTGCCACATATCTGGGTGCAATTTTAGTTACAGGAACATCATCTGAGGCTTACATGAACAACCTCAGAAATGTTTTTACTGTTTTAGTTTTGTCAAGGCAGCAGGACGTTATTCTGGTTCACTCACCAAACAGACATACCCAAGTCCAAGTTCCTTGCGAGTGTCAAGCTTCTGTTTTATGCCAACTCCATATGGGACAATGGTGTTTGGTCAAGACCAAACAGTTTGCTCATCAACATTGTACTTGGTTTGGACCTGATAAACAGACTGAATGCATCACTGCACACTGTTGCACGTATTCTGAGAATCATGCAGTGCCTCGGCAACAGTATTTCAGTTGGCCCCATCCTACTGTCCATGGGAACATATTCATATTGACTTTTGTGACCATTCTGGAATACAAGGTCGTTGATTGTAGTGGATGGATACAGTAGATTTCAATTCTGTGTCCTTAAGCCCCCAATAACATCGAGCACCATTCGGGTGTTGTGGACCACTTTCTGTTTAGAGGGATTAACAAATGTGATTGTTTCCAACGACGGACCTCAATTTGTTTCTGCGGAATTTCATCATTCTGTTCCCTCAATGGAATCAAGTATTTGACAATGGTGCCTTTTCACCATAAAACAATAGGGAAGCCAAACCCCTCATAAGAACGTTTCAGATGCAGATGATAACGCTCTGACAAGAGCATTGTTCTTAGTATTTATCACTCTCTGCCTTCTAGTGGCAAGCCTCCGGCAGAACTTCTACATGGACTTCCTCATGGTACTATTTTGAGCTTATGGCATCCTCAAACAGTGCCATCTCCTGAACTATTTCGCACAAAATTCACAGTGTCTCACAATGTATACTTCCGAAAATACACTCAACAACATACCTGGAAGCCGGGGACTGTGGTCACTGTTCATGGTCGAGCATATTACAATGGCACGTCAGATTCTGGTCGCATCTGTTATCAGCACCAGAACCAATTAAGGTCCCGCTCTTATGATGATTATGGTGATTCTGCCATGAGATTTCCTTTCACTGTTTTCGGGCTACAGCATCTTCATCTACTTCTACATACATACTCCGCAATCCACCATACGAAGCGTGGCGGAGGGTACCTCGTACCACAACTAGCATCTTCTTTCCCTGTTCCACTTCCAAACAGAACGAGGGAAAAACGACTGCCTATGTGCCTCTGTACGAGCACTAATCTCTCTTATCTTATCTTTGTGGTCTTTCCACAAAATGTAAGTTGGCGACAGTAAAATTGTACTGCAGTCAGCCTCAAATGCTGGTTCTCTAAATTTCCTCAGTAGCGACTCATGAAAAAGAACGCCTTCTAGAGACTCCCACCCGAGTTCCTGAAGCATTTTCGTAAAACTTGCGTGATGATCAAACCTACCAGTAACAAATCTAGCAGCCTGCCTCTGAATTGCTTCTATGTCCTCCCTCAATCCGACCTGATAGGGATCCCAAACGCTAGACCAGTACTCAAGAATAGGTCGTATTAGTGTTTTATAAGCGGTCTCCTTTACAGATGAACCACATCTTCCCAAAATTCTACCAATGAACCGAAGACGACTATCCGCCTTCCCCACAACTGCCATTACACGCTTGTCCCAGTTCATATTGCTCTGCAAAGTTATCCCCAAATATTTAATCGATGTGATTGTGTCAAGCGCTACACAACTAATGGAGTATTCAAACATTACGGGATTCTTTTTCCTATTCATCTGCATTAATTTACATTTATCTGTATTTAGAGTTAGCTGCCACTCTTTACACCAATCACAAATCCTGTCCAAGTCATCTTGTATCCTCCTACAGTCACTCAACAATGACACCTTCCCATACACCACAGCATCATCAGCAAACAGCGGCACATTGCTATCCACCCTATCCAAAAGATCATTTATGTAGTTAGAAAACAACAGTGGACCTACCACACTTCCCTGGGGCACTCCAGATGATACCCTCACCTCCGATGAACACTCACCATCGAGGATAACGTACCACTCAGTCGGCCTTCTGACTTCATGGCATCTCCTCTGTTCTGCCCCATCTCTGCCTTTGCATGCCTTCAAGCAGCCTTTGTCAGCGGCACAATATTCCCCAATGCCAGCCCACATGGACGTGGACCCGATTTCACTGGACGACCCGACCCCCAAGGACCTGGATGCACTGATGTCATCTCCGTCGTCGACTACCTGCAAGAACCACCACAGACACCTGAAGACTTGCCCTGGACATGTGCCCTGCCAAAAGTTTCCCAGCAGATGTTTCCTCATGCTCACAAGGTAAATGTCAGGATGTAGGCTGGTGGGCACCATCCGCCATAGTTCTGCTGCCCAGTGGCAGTGCCCCCACCCCCTCCCTTCCACCATTCTCCGTGCAGTTCTCCAACAACGGTGCACTGATTTGGGGAGTGTGGAATGTGGTGATGCTACTCACGACTCCAGAGAGTAGCACACCACAATCGATAAGTCACACTGAAAACACTCATAGCGCAGCAGCTGTATAGGTTGGCAGAATGAACTACACCGAGGTCTGCCAAGGGCCGCACACTGCTGCCAAACCATGGACATCACATGTGTCTATAGTGATAGGTTGATGCCTCGTTAAATACTGGAGCACTGAGCTACGGTAGAGTTCTCTTCAATGCGTCGAGTCATGTACAGCCTCCAGTTACCGTCAAGTCTACAAGATGCAGTGTTTGTCCATCATATCTGAGACTTACGTTCTCTAGGCATCGTAGGCCAGCCCTCAACACTATGTAGCCATCACTCATGGCACAGTGACAGGACTCTAATATTTCAGAGGACTCGTAATACTTGTGCTGGGCATTTCACAAGAAGAAGAACTACTTAAGTTGAGTATTTTTTCATATTTAATAAATATCATTTTATTACTAATTGTTGGGATTCTCTATCACTGGAAATAACTTACGCTGTCCTCCTGGATTGCCAACATGCAGAACATCTACACCTTCTGCCACATTTGCTTCATCTATTCCTCCTCAGACCAACAAGCCGTCCTTCCCAATGTCGACATTCACTTCAATGATGGCTTCATCAGTACCTCCGCCTACATCAAACTTACCAACAACCAACAATACCTCCACTTCAACAGCTGCCACCCGTTCCACACCAAGTCCTTTCTTCTTCTTGTGAAATGCCCAGCACAAGTCCTTTCTATATAGCCTGGCCACTCCTCATCACGTCTTTAGTGGTGAGCTGTCTCTCTCCAAATATGCCAAATATCTCAGCAAGGCCTTCAAAGATCAGAATCACCCTGCCAACCTAGCCCAGAAACAGATCTCCAGTGTCTTGTCACACCAGCCACTTACTCTCCCCCACATTCTCATTGCCCAGCCACAAAAGTGCATTTCTCTTGTGATTCAGAACAACCCAGGAGTGGAGCAAGTGAATCACTTTCTCCACCAGAGTTTCAACAACCTCTCATCATGTCCTAAAATAAGAAATATCTTCCTCCCTCCTCCTCCCACAGTAGTATTCAGCCACCTACCCAACCTATGCAATATCCTTGTACACCCTTACTTCACCCCTACTCCCAAATCCTGCCTCATAGCTCATACCCCTACAATAGGCATATATGAAAGACCTGTTCCATACATCCAACCAAAACAAGATATAGTGATTAAAGTTTTATCTAAAATCGTCTGCTCAGTTAAGTAGTTCTGACATTTAACTATCACGGCATAGTAAAACAAAGAACCAATAGAGATCACCATTAGTTTTTTTTTTTTTTTTTTTTTTTTTTTTTTTTTTTTTTTTTTTTTTTTTTTTTTTTTAAATACATCAGTCACAGAAGTATTTTCAGACATTCACATCAGTGACAGAATTAAGTGCTGCTATTTTATCTTTACAGATACAACCCAACATTTAATTTACTTGGCTAGGATATACAGATTTCCTGATTTTGCTTTGTGTATTAAAGGCTTAAAGACACTGCTTTGCTTCTTCCAATATGTTTTATTTACAATCCTTGCTAGCAAAAATGAGTTTAGTAAGCTTGCTTTGTGATGTGGATGCGTAATCATTTCATTTTAATTTTATTTTGTTTATGAATAAAAATGCCTAGAAAACAATAATAAGAATGGCTAAAAGACTGAGGACAGTGCAGTCTCAAGAAACTAGTGAAGATCATGAGGTGAGACTTAATGTGGCTTGAGAACGTCAGGTTTTAACTCGGTCCTCCGAAATTCCTTCCAAGAGCGAGGTGCAATGCAACTGCAATTGAGAGCATCATGCATTACTGTGGTTCTAAGAACCTTTCACTTACAGAGGCTTAAAGTTTCTTCTCTCCTCTGTAATGTCACAGAAGTGGAAATTTTTATGGGAAGTGGTGCAGGTGAGCGAGTTTTTAAACACTGAATCCCGCTTATACCTAACAATTTACCATTTTGCTTTAAACATGCATGATTCCCAGAGAGTTTATGTTGGGTGTGGCAAAAACGTGAGAGGAGTACAGGCAGCTGGATAATGCAGTGTAAAGGCCAAGCAGGAGAGGGGAGGTGGGGGCAAGTGTGCAGGTTAAGGTTCAAATTACAGTATCTTCAGAAAACTTATGCACAGTATAATTTTAGAATAATAAAGCACTGAACTATTTGGGAGGGGGGGGGGGGGGGGGGGGGTTGGTTAACGTACCATGGATACTGACACACAGGAACTTGCAGTGTACAGATCGAGTAGATACCACCAATCTACAAAGTATGTACAGAAACCACGCAGCATAGAATATTAAAGCACTGGGGTATAATTATTCGCAACAGAATGAATGTATTACATAGTGACACTGGTGAAACTAAAAAGAACTGCAATTCAACATGACAAGTATAAATCCACCTTTAGATGCTACCATGTTTTAAGAGACTAAATAACTAACTTTACAATCGGACAGGTAAAAATGAGCCAAAGAATATACTTTTCCATACATAAAATTAAATGTATGTTCTATTAGTTTTATATGGAACATGTTTTGAAAAATGCATAGAGGCATTACTAAATTAGATAACCATGCTTCACAATAACGTCTAAGGAAAGAACGCGGAACACCTAAGTGAGCAAACTCTACATTGTCCATCTGCTGAGTCACTCCACTGCAAGTAGGTTTTAAAATAAAAAAGTCTGGCTCTCAAATTAAAATGTCTCAGTTACACAGTATAAAACAAAAGAAAATTTGCTAAAACACGTCAGTAAAATAATTTTTGAGAGAACATTCATTGAATTCAATTTGGAATAGGGAATATATGCCAAAAATGTTTAGCGCAGAAAAAGCATTTTAAGTCAATGAAAAATAATAAACTAGAGAAAATAAACACAACATTCAAAAATCTTTGGGACTTTTACAAAATCATGAGAGAAGAAATGGTGCTGTACATAGCATTAATCTAACACTAACTGCTGACCCAACAGCAGTTTGAAGACTTTTAAATGGTGAGGAACCCCTACAATTTTGAGAACTTTACATGGATCATCTTCAAGATAAGTATGGACACATTTAAATACATTTTCACACTCCTTGGTAGCCGATAATGAATAAACCTTTACAAGTTTGCATAAATCTCGGTTGGAAAAAAATAATCTAAAACAAAATATTTTATGATGGGTAAAACCAACATAAACAAAATTATTCTGCAAATCATATTGACACTCAGTATTTATATTGTACAACATGAGGTAACAAAAGAAAACAAATATTCATTGAAATCTCTCTATCAAATCAAGAACTTGCCATTGTACTGATTACTGAAAAGTAATTAGAGAGTCTTCTTATAATCGTAATGCTTACTTGAAATACCAAATTAGAAAGAAATTTTATAGAAAGTGCACTCTTACCTTCAATGGCACAGTATAGCAGATATTCCATGACTGCCCCACTCAGTCCTCTTACCAAATCCACAAATGCATCACACTGCAAAGGAAATAGAAGACATAAGTTAAAGGTGCTTGCAAGAATCATCAAAATCAACAAGAATTGGGTAAGAAGAACATGAAGAAAAAGATGGCAAGGGAGGGGTTAATAGAAGAGAGAGCACTGGACAGGAGAGTGAGGGGCAGTAAGATTATTGTTATTGTTACAGTTATTATTATTATTATTATTATTATTCACGTGATTTAGATGATCATTTAACACACATGTATAAGCGAATAAATATACATAAAGCATACTTAGTATAAAAGCAAACACAACATGAAAAACAAACATTTGAAAATATACCAGTACTGTGAAAAGGAAAGTTGCTACTCACCATACAGAAGAGATGGTGAGTCACAGATAGGCACAACAAAGAGACACAAAATGTCTGCTTATGTCTGTGTATGTGCGGATGGATATGTGTGTGTGTGTGCGCGAGTGTATACCTGTCCTTTTTTCCCCCTAAGGTAAGTCTTTCCACTCCCGGGATTGGAATGACTCCTTACCCTCTCCCTTAAAACCCCCATCCTTTCGTCTTTCCCTCTCCTTCCCTCTTTCCTGATGAAGCAACCGTTTGTTGCGAAAGCTTGAATTTTGTGTGTATGTTTGTGTTTGTTTGTGTGTCTATCGACCTGCCAGCGCTTTTGTTTGGTAAGTCTCATCATCTTTGTTTTTAGATATATTTTTCCCACGTGGAATGTTTCCCTCTCTCTCTCTCTCTCTCTCTCTCTCTCTCTCTCTATATATATATATATATATATATATATATATATAGTAGAGGGAAACATTCCACTTCTGCCTCGACTGACATCTCTGCCCAAACTCTTTGTCTTTAAATATGTCTGCTTGTGTCTGTATATGTGTGGATGGATATGTGTGTGTGTGCGAGTGTATACCCGTCCTTGTTTCACCCTAAGGTAAGTCTTTCCGCTCCCGGGATTGGAATGACTCCTTACCCTCTCCCTTAAAACCCACATCCTTTCGTCTTTCCCTCTCCTTCCCTCTTTCCTGATGAGGCAACAGTTTGTTGCGAAAGCTTGAATTTTGTGTGTATGTTTGTGTTTGTTTGTGTGTCTGTCGACCTGCCAGCACTTTCATTTGGTAAGTCACATCATCTTTGTGTGTGTGTGAGAGAGAGAGAGAGAGAGAGAGAGAGAGAGAGAGAGAGAGATCTAATTCTGATGAAAGACTTACTGGCCGAAAGCTATATCTGTGACAGTCTTTTTGTTGCGCCTATCTGTGACTCAGCATCTCTATTGGTGAGTAGCAACTTTCCTTTTCACAATACTGTTACATTCCATCCTGGATTTTCCACTGTTTGATTCGAAAATATACTGAATATCTAGGCCTCTTAACAAGTACACAGATCTAGACGTCACCAAATGCAGTTCACTGACTCCACCAGAAAATTTTCATAATAAACACTGTTCAGTCACATGCTGCATAGTTTGAACAGCAACCCTACAGTCGCATGTCAGGACACCTTTGAATCTCTAGTCAGACAAACAAGCAGCACACCTTCCATGCCCTGTACAGAATCGATTCAGAGCTGGCCACAGTTTCCTGGGAAGATCAAATCCATTTACATGTTCTGTAGGATCAACAATGAGGTATTTTCTGGAAGGAACTTCTGCACCCACATCTACATCTACAAACATATTCCACAAGCCAACACATGATCTGTACTGCTACTAGTTATTTGCATTTCAGTTCCACTCACAAACAGAGCAAGAGAAAAATGACTATCTGTATGCCTCCATATGAAACCTAATCTCTCTAGTCTTTTCTTCATGGTCCTTACATGAAATGTATGTTGGTGGTAATAGAATAGTTCTGTAGCCAGCCTCAAATATCAGTTCTCTAAATTTTCTCAGTAGTGCTCCTTGACAAAAATGTCTCCTTCCCTCCTGTGATTCTCACTTGAGTCCCCGAAGCATCTTCATAATATTTGCACGAATTTCGAACCTACCGGAAACAAATCTAGCAGCCCGCCCTGAATTACTTCTATGTCTTCCATTAATCTGATCTGGTGCAAATCCCAAACACTAGGACAGTACTCGACAACGAGTCGCACTAGTGTCCTATATTTGGTCTCCTTTATAGGTGAACCACACTTTCCTAGAATCTCCCAATAAACTGAAGTCAATCATTCACATTCCTTACTACAGTTCTTCTTACAATCTCATTTCCTTTTCTACCAAATCAATCCCCATTCTTGACACACATCATATACATGAGACACATTTTGCATTGTCCAGGGTGGTTCTCTGGATTTAAATCAGATGGCAGGAATATTCTGTAGCCCTTTATACAAAAGTGAGTTCTCATAAGTAGCATCCTTTTGGAGCTTTCTTACAGCTGCTGCTTCTTGTCTAGTTGATGGTGGTGCAATATTATATGATACAGGCAGCCATGGAAGTGGTGTTGGTTTAGTAGTGTCACTTATTATTCTCGCCAAATGAATTAGCTTAACATCAACATTGTATGCATGTGCACTGCTTTTCTGTACTGGAGCACAGTACACGACTATAGAGTAAACCAATGCCAATGTTGCAGTACGAAGAGTGTCTGCATTTGTACCCCATCCTGATACAGGTAGTTTCCTAACGATATAAATTCTGGTATTCCCCTTTTTTTTCCACAAGGTAATGGGATTGGAATATAGCACCAATGAAACAAGGAAATTGACACTGGTATATATTACGAGTTGTAGGGGTACAAATTTTCGGGGTACAAATTTTCGCATATAAATTATATTGCAAATGCCACTATGTATGACATAAGTGTAATGCATAATCAAGTGTGGCTTGAAACAATTATTTTCAGAATTTCTGTGAGTAATTAAATTTAGGTTGATTTTATGTCAGAACAGCTACAGCCTCTAGTTTGGATGATGCTTCAGAGGTCCCCTGAGCATTAGCAAAGCAATAGCAGACAGCCAAGGTAGTGGTGGCAGACAGACATACACATGTTGCAGCTCCCTGGTTTTGGGCTGCTGTGGAACCACAACCAGAAGGCCTCAAAATATGCATGCTATACTCACAGAAGATAAGTCGGGGTATATTATTCCATGTAATGACACATCTGGTAAAGCACCACTTCCAGGATGGCGAGATATGCCATTTCCAGATTGAATCTGCCCAACAGATTAATGATGATGATCGGCGTGCCAGCCAGACGTGTTTTTTGTACCACTTAATGAATACTGAGTTGATACCCAAGTTCCACCTCAGTTACATTCTTTGCAAACATTCACTCACTTTCACATGAATTACACAACATGCAGACAGTTGGAGTGCACATATTTTGTCCTGAGGGGAGAGCGGAGGAGAGGAGTGGGGGGTGGTAACGGGGTGGTGACAGGAAGAGTTCCCAACCAAGCATTAAATTAACCTTGGAAAATATGTCAATAACCATGCCGACCCTCCGCCGATGCAAGACAAGTGCACATGAAAAAGAATAACATACATACCACGTAAAAAGTCTGCATTGAAACATAATTGACAATACTTATGATGATGAAGAGACATTGGCTGGCACTGGGTTTTGATTGAAAAACTTGAGTTATATTAAGGTTTAGCAAACTGTAAGCCTAGGGGCTCTCATTGATTTTGGTTGCTGTAAAGCAAAGTTGCTAGAAGAGTTACATCTGACATCCAGTAATAAGTCCGCTGGTCGTAGCCAGGCACACATGCCAAAAGTTGGTTGAAGAATGATTCATTTAAAAATTATTACATACACTGAAGGAAACTCAACACACGGTTGTGCTCTCCAATGTTTTTTGTATTCATTACTTTGTTTCATATAATGTACGCATGTTATTGAACTTAATGTGTATAAAATACTGACAAGGATTATTTAAGTAGAGTGGAAAAACTGTCAACCTTGTGGGAGATCAGTTTGGGCTTCTAATAAATATAGGAATGCTCAAGGCAATACTAATCCCATGACTCTTAGAAGACAGGTTAAAGAAAGGCAAAATTATATTTACAGCATCAGTGATTTACAGAAAGTTTTTGACAACACTGACTGGATTACATGCTTTCAAATTCTGAAGGTAGCAGAGATATAATACAGGCAGTGAAAAATTATTTACAACTTACACTGAAACCAGACAGCATGTATGAAATTTCCAAAGGCATGCAACAGAAGCACGTTTTCTGATCACTCTCAGAGAAAAGGCAAAGCTCATGGAAGAATCATTGAATGGGATGAGTAGTGTCTTGAAAACAGCTTATAAAAGGGTTGAATTAAATCAGGAGGTGCTGGAGAAATTATATTAGGAAATGAGACACTAAAAGTGGTAGTTGTGTATTGTTATTTAGGCAGTAAAGCAACCAATGATGGCCAAAATATAGAGGAAATAAACGCAGGTTGGCAATAGCAAGGAAAGCATTACTGAAAGTAGAGAAATTCGTAAACATCGAATATGGGTTTAAATGTTTCTACAGAAGTGAAACATGGACAATAAACAGTTGAAACAATAACAGAGTAGAAGCCTTTGAAATATGGTGCTAAGGAGACTGCTGGATATAAAAAAACTGATGGGAAAGTTGTAAAACCAATCGGGGAAAAAATAAATTTATTTCATTACCTGACTACATCTACACTATGCGATCAAAAGTATCCAGACACCCCCCAAAACATATGTTTTTCATATTAGGTGCATTGTGCTGCCACCTACTGCCAGGTATTCCATATCAGCGACATCAGTAGTCATTAGACATCGTGAGAGAGCAGAATGTGGCGCTCCACGGAACTCACGGGCTTTGAACACAGGTGATTGGGAGTCACTTGTGTCATACATCTGTACACAAGATTTCTACACAACCTAAACATCCCTAGGTCCAACAGGAATTCCAAACTGCATCCACATCATGCCGGTAAAGGCCGAACAAAGCCCACTTGGTGTAAGGAGCATAAACATTGGACCATTGAACAGTGGAAAAATGTTGTGTGGAGTGACAAATCATTGTACACAATGTGGTGATCTAGTGGCAGGTTGTGGGTATGGCGAATGCCCGGTGAACCTCATCTACCAGCGTGTGTAGTGCCATCAGTAAAATTCATAGGTGGTGGTGTTATGGTGTGGTCGTGTTTTTCATGGAGGTGGCTTGCACCCCTTGTTGTTCACATGGCACTATCACAGCACGGGCCTACATTGATGTTTTAAGCACCTTCTTGCTTCCCACTGTTGAAGAGCAATTTGGGGATGGTGATTGCATCTTTCAACATGATCGAGCACCCGTCCTGTGGCGGAGAGGTTACATGACAATAACATCCCTGTAATAGACTGGCCTGCACACAGTCCTGACACGAATCCTATAGAACACCTTTGGGATGTTTTGGAATGCTGACCTCGTGCCACGCCTCACCGACCGACATCGATACCTCTCCTCAGTGCACCACTCTGTGAAGAATGGGCTGCCATTCCCCAAGAATCCTTCCAGCACCTGACTGAACGTATGCCTGCGAGAGTGGAAGCTGTCATCAAGGCTAAGGGTGGGCCAACACCATACTGAATTCCAACATTACTGATGAAGGTCACCACGAACTTGTAAGTCATTTTCAACCAGGTGTCCAGATACTTTTGATCACATAGTGTACATAGATACACTGCAAGCCACCATATGGTGCACAGCGGAGGGTATCCTGTACCACTACTCGTTACTTCCTTTCCTGTTCTGCTTGCAAATAGAGCAGGGGAAAAACGACTTTCTATATCCTTCCATATGAGACATAAGTTCTCAGCAGTAGAATTGTTCAGGAATCAGCTTCAAATGCCGGTTCTCTAAATTTTCTCAGTAGTGTTTCAAAAGAAAAGAACATTGCCTTCCTTCGAGCGATTCCCATTTGAGTTCTAGAAGCATCTCTGTAATGCTTACGTGTTGTTCAAACCTACTGGTAACAAATCTTGTAACCAGCCTCTGAATTGCTTTGGTGTCTTCCTTTAATCTGATCTGGTATGGATCCCAAAACACTCAAGCAGTACTCAAGAATAGGTCGCAACAACGTCCTACGTGTGGTCTCCTTTACAGGTGAACCATTCTTTTCTAAAATTCTCCCGATAAACAGAAGTCGGTCATTTGCCTTCCCTACCACAGTTCTCACATGCTCATTCCTCATATTGCCTTGCAACGTCACGCCCACATATTTTAAACAACTCGATTGTGTCAAGCAGGACACTAGCAATACTGTATCCGAATATTACAGGTTTGATCTTCCTACTCATCTACATTAACTTACATTTTTCCACATTTGGTGCTAGCTGCCATTCGTCACACCAACTGGAAATTTTGTTTAAGTCATATATTTTGTCTCATATTATGTTTATTTGGAACTTCTATGAGATACTCTAATAGCACTTCCTCTTACCTGTCACTAAGGCATTTATCTTTTTGATTCAGTATTCAAAATCGTAAAATTTGCCTCATTCTTCCATTACAAAAACAAGCTGTAGTGAGAAGGTAGTTTTGATTATACTGAGTTTATAATTTATAATACTGGCTTCATTAGAAAATATAGAGTGGGACATTGATCTCTTTTTTACCTTAAAAGGGAGTCTCAGCCCCACAGTAACTACACTTTTTATGGGTCAACAAACTGAAGTTATTAAGTGCAGTGATGGACACGACCATAACACCAGGACACGATATAACTACTTTCCACAAAGAAAAAAAAAATTAAAAATGAAAGATTAAAGCCTAAACATCAAAGGTTTGATTTGGTTTAACAAACTACCCAAATCTCTAAGAACATACAAAGGGAATCATTTTAACACGAAATTAAAATCTTTTATGATAGAAAAATGTTTATATTCCTTCAATGACTTTTAAGATACCTTTTGTAATATAAACCTGTAGCATACAGTCGTAAAACAATAACTGTATAAAATATGTAAGACATGAAGAAGGCAACTGCTCACCTATAGCAGGTTAATACATTGTGCACAATAAAATGTAACAGAAAACAGCATTCACACTAGCTTTTGAGCACTGCTGTTTTCCCAGCAATAGTACACATGTTCAATTCACACACACAACCATACAAACACCCAAACACACCCTCCTCAGCCATAGCAAGACTAATTATTTAAAGCAGGTACCTGATCTGGGAAGGTGTGAGGGAAGGATGCATGGACAAGGGTATAGGGAAGTGGCAGATCTTCGGACAGATGACTTCATGGCCACACAACACAACAAAAAGGCAGATCTTCGGACAGATGACTTCATGGCCACACAACAAGACAAAAAAAACTTCCTGGCAGATTAAAACTGTGTGCCAGACCGAGACTCAAACTTGGAACCTTTGCCTTTAGCAGGCAAGTGCTCTACCAACTGAGCTACCCAAGTATGACTCACGACTCATCCTCAAAATTTTACTTCCGCCAGTGCCTTGTCTCCTACCTTCCAAACTTCACAGAAGTTCTCCTGCGAAGCTTGCCCATGAAAGGGAAAGGTCCCGATTTCGAGTCTCTGTCTGGCACAGAGTTTTAATCTGCCAGGAAGTTTCAAATCAGCGCACACTCCACTGCAGAGTGAAAATTTCATTCTGAAGACAAAAAAAGTATGGAGGGTACAACAAAAAGAGATGTAGGAAGAGAGAGAGAGAGAGAGAGAGAGAGAGAGAGAGAGAGAGAGAGAGAGAGGGGGGGGGGGGGGACTGTTGGAAGAAAAAGAGAAAGGGGTAAGGAGAGAAAGATGACAATGAAAGAGAAAGAAAGGCAAGAAAAAGGGAGAGGGGTTGAAATGGGGGGGGGGGGGGGGGGAAGAGAGGGAGAATACCCACCTGGGAAGGTGGGCAATGGGGGAGAAGAGTAGTGGGAGAAGGCAGTGTGTGATCTGAATGATGAAGGAGTGGTATGGACAGAGGACAAAAGTGAAAAGGCAAGGTGAGATGGTGGGAACAGGTTAGAGGAGGTTCAGGCGAGTGGTACTGCATGAGTGCTGGATGAGTTAGAGACAGAATTCCCATCTGCCTAGTTCTGAGAAACTTATGATAGAATGGAGTATCTAAACGGCCCCTGTAGTGAAGTAGCCGTTGAAGACGTTTACGTTGTGGTGTGCAGCTTGTTTGGCAACTGGATGTTGAGTTTGGGGTTTGCCACAGCTTAGCAGTGGCCATTCATCCTGGTGAATGGCTGGTTGGAAGTCATACCAATATGAGTATGACTACCAACCAGCTGTCCAACAGTATGAATGGCCACTACCAAACTGTAGTCAGGTGCAAAATAGACCATCCAGTGGCACAAAATGCAGCTGAACATAACACGCTTGATTGCAATGGCTGCTTCACAACCTGGCCCATCTGGATCCTCCCCTCCACCACCAGCCACCAACTTTTCTGTACTGCGCAGATGGGGACTTATAAGGATAAGATATTTTCCCCTCCTGAAATTATCCTGGCCTCAATCAATGGTAACCTAATGTCACATGCTCCACCCACCAGTTTATGCATCATCTGTCCTATCATCTCCTCCCTCTTCACATCCCCTTGCCCTCTTTGTGCCACCCCTCTGTCAATGCACCCACCACTCTTTCTCCTTCCCTGCTCATCTCCTTTTACACACCCCTCGCCCCCGCCTCCCTCCCTAATCCACAGCCTCCAGAAGCTGCGCATGTTGGCAGTCTTGCCATGCCTTTTTCTAGTCCCTACATGCTCTGAAAGACAGAGTTCTTCCCTCCCCCTACCCATTCCCTGCTATTCCTTGCCCTTCCCCGCCCCCTCTAGACTGCTGCCTCCGTTCAAGTGACAACTGCATTCCAGTCCGAGCTGCTGGAGATGGCTGGTCACTTGAGTGTGAGATATGCTTGCTTGTGTGAATGAATGTATGCATTTCCTTTTCTGGAGAAGGCTTTGGCTGAAAGCTAAATGTGGACCAGTAATTTTGTTGTGCCTGTCTGCAACTCAGAGTGTCATCTTTAAGGTGAGTAGTGATCTATCTCTTCCCTTATACTATTGATATATATAACATGGCTGCTTTCACATGTGGCCCTGCCTTTTATTGGGAACAAAATGCCTGCTACTAGACTGTGGTAGGACCTGTAAGTTGGATGTGTGGCTGAACACTACTATGGGGGATGTGGGTAGGATTTTGGGTAGGATATCCCTTATCTCAGGGCACAACATGAGGTAGTCAAAAACCTAGTGGAGTATGTGGTTGAGCTTTTCAAGCTCACGGTGAAAAGCTCAACCACATTCCCCACCAGGGGTTCGACTATCTCACGTTGTGCCCTGAGATGAGGTATATCCTATTCAAAATATCCTAACCACATCCCCCAAAATAGTGTTCATCCAAAATACAAAATATTCTTGACCATTCATATTCCAATCCTACTCCCAATCTTGCAGCCCATGGGTCATTCATTCCCTTGTGGTCAGGCCACGTGCAAGACCTACCCCATACACTCACCCACCACTTCTTACTGCAGTCCAGTCACAGGAGTTTCCTACCCAATAAAAGGAAGGACCACATGTGAAAGCAGTCATATTATATATCAGCTATGCTGCTACAATTTTACAGTATTCTATGTGGGCACAACAAGTAACAAAATGTTTACTTGAACAAATGGCCACTGCAAAACTGTGGCAAACCGTAAACTTGACCATCCAGTTGCCAAACATGCTGCAGACCACAACACAAATGTCCTCACAGCTGCTTCACTACATGGGCCATTTGGATACTCCCTTCCACCACAAGTTTCTCAGAACTATGCAGATGGGAATTGTCTCTCTAACTCATCCTGCACTCTCGCAATCCTCCTGTGCTAATAAACCACTTCTAAACTGCTCCCAATGCCTCACCTTGCCTTTTCCCCTTCTCTCTTCTGTCCAAACCACAGCTACTCTGCCCAGTTCATGCACTGCCTACTCCCACTACTTCCCACCCCCTCAAGCCCTGAATGCAGGGATTCTCCCCCCACCCCAATCCCCCCTTTCTCCCCCTCCCCCTTTCAACCTCTCTCCTTTCTCTCTCCCCTATCAGTTCCCCCACTCCCTCTTCCTACATCTTTTTATGTTGCACCATCTTTACTTTTTTCATCTTGTTGTGCAGCCATGAACTCATCAGTGCAAAGATCTGTCTCTTTCCCAATACACCTCCTTGCATCCTTCCCTACCACTTTCCCACCTCATTTGCTCAGGTGAACGCTTTCAGAACTCGAGTATCAATTAATTAGTCTTGCTGTGGCCATGGGAGAGTGTGTTTGGGTGCCTGTGTGCATGAATGTGTGTATTATTGCTGAAAAAAAAAAAAGCAGTGCTTGAAAGCTAGTGCGAATGCTGCTTTCATGTTATGTGTTAACTGTGTTCCATGCATTGACTCGCTACAGGTGAGTTGTTGCCTTTACCTTATTTTACGTATTGCTCCATCCAGGAATTTCCATAAATTGTACAATAGATATTATTGTGTGACATTTGTTGTATAAAACATATTTTGAATGTATAATTATTGCAAAATTATTATTTCTGTGGTTTTCAAAAGCCACCAGTTTGGTGGCTCCATGTAAAGAAAATATAAGTAAATAAATGTGTGGTTTTAATGTTTCTGTACATTATTACAGAAATGGAAAGTGTACCCCTATCTTTAACTAGCATCTATCTTTTATTAAAATATGACACCCACTTGTGGACCAACAGGCAAATAAATAATGTTCATCACAGTGAATGAATCTTAAAGCTGCATTTAATTTCTCTACCCCGTCCCGTTTTATGTACGCAGTATAAAATATTACAATACGAATGATACAGCTCAAATTTCTGTTACTGCCTAAGACAGATCTTTACTTCCTTTGTGGCACTTTTCCTCCAGCTTCTGTCCACTCTTAGTACTTTCAAATATCAAGTCCTGCTTTTTAGATAGCAACACTCTGTATTTCTGATGTTAGTTTCTAGGCGCTATGATAAGTTGTAATTTTCCTCTATATAAGGTCAATTCTCGTTACTAAATACTATGTCCAGAAACAAATACTTCTTGCGATATGGGCCACTCTTTCCTATGAAAGACCTCTGTCCGCTGAGACTACAGGAGGTGTTCAATGTACTTGTTACTCACTCTCATACAGATAAAACAGAACATAAAACACAGGTAGCAAAGGTCGGAAAACTATGTACATACCCACATCGGAACATGGGATGAAGCATTGCGTCAGTAGTAAAACATGGATGGCACAGGAAGAAAGTGATAGAAGGAGCTAAAACAATATGGATGTGGCTGGACGACTGCAAGGAAAAAAGGGAGGAGCCAGCCACTCTGCAATACACTAAAACCTCCAGCCTAAAAGTTTAGGCCAGAGTCCAGACACATTGGAAAACTTTAAAACCCTAGTTACACTCGTCTCATCATCAGGTAAAATAGAGGGCACAGATACCCACCAATTTTTGCTTCTGCCCTTGCATCACAGTATAAAATGAACTCCATTAAAATGTGGGGGACAGAGATGTGCACACCACAAGCATCAAAAAACAGGGGATTCTCCCGCCATAATAGAAAGCTATGTGTGAGATGACAGTGCCCAATCCGAAGACGCACGAGGGTCACCTCATCCCGCCTGAGCAACCAGCAGGAGGAACGCCACGGCTGAGTTGTTGACTTCACCAACCGCAGCTAATTGGCTGTCACCGCCATTCATTCTTCCTCCCACAACTGCTTGCACTTCCTGTGGAGTGCAGAAACGACAGCCTGCAAGGGAATACGACTCTGTGTCACATCCTCTTCTCTGCAGGCCTCCTTGGCAGCCCGATCAGCCTGTTCATTGCCCCATATTCCGACATGACCTGGCACCCAACAGAATGACACCTGCTCATCCCTCTCCCCCCTCCCCCGTTGAACCAAGTACATTTGGTCATACATCAGATGTACCAACTCCTCAGCTCGGTACAGATTCTGCAATGGTTGTAAGGCACTAAGGGAATCAGAGCAGATGAGAAACTGATTACCCCGAATATGATATGTCTGCTCTAGTGCCTTCAAGATTGCATGGAGCTCCACTGCAAAAATGGCATATTCGTCAGGCAGGCGAATCCTGGTGACATGATCAGGAAACACTGCAGAACAGCTACGGGAATTCCCTTGTTTGGAGCTATCAGCGTAAATTACTGTGAAACTGTGATGCATATCTAAAATGTTAAAAAACAGAGAGTGGAATGTAACGTGTAATATCTTTCTTAAAATTATTCAAATCTAAAATAAGTCTGGGTCTTTGGAGGGGCCAAGGTGGAAACCTGCTCCAACCACGACATAAAACATTAAGACCAACCATATCCATCTCGAAAAGGCAATCCAGTGCATGAATCCCATAGGGCCTCCTTGCTCGTTGCTGGTTATGAAAAAGCTGTGCCAGTGGAAGCTGAGCAACTGTCTGGCATGCAGGTGTGTATGGTGTGGACATAGTTTTATACGCCTGGCGCACCATAAGTAGCTGTTGCCTCATATGATGTGGCGGTTCACCAGCCTCTGCACACAGGCTTGGTATGGGGCTTATTCTGAATGCCCCAGTGGCCAGCCGAATACCTACATGGTGCATCAGATCAACATCTTTAAAGACCCATACACCGTGCACCCATAAATGAGCCGAGATTGCACAAATACCCCGTAAAACTGGAGCAGACAAGTCCTGTCTGCTCCCCTTGTACTGTGGCTAAGACATTTTAAAATACTTAAAGCCTTAATTGATAGTTGGTTTGGTTTGGTTGTTTGGGGAAGGAGACCAGACAGCGAGACAGCGTGGTCATCGGTCTCATCGGATTAGGGAAGGATGGGGAAGGAAGTCGGCCGTGCCCTTTCAGAGGGACCATCCTGGCATTTACCTGGAGTGATTTAGGGAAATCACGGAAAACCTAAATCAGCATGGCAGGACGTGGGATTGAACCGTCGTCCTCCAGAATGCGAGTCCAGTGTCTAACCACTGCGCCACCTCGCTCGGTCTAATTGATAGTTGATTCAGGTCTCTATGATATGGTAACTACACTACGTAAGCTTAAGAGTCAAAAATGAGCCCCGGAAATCTCACTGTGTCTTTAAAATTAAGGACAGTGTCCCTCATCCTCAACTCAGGGAAGATTAAAATCGAACGAGATTGCTGAAAAAGAACACACACGCACATCTCGGTGGAAAACTTAAAACCACTCTTCTGCGCCCATTAATTCAAACATCTAAGAGTGAGTTGCAACTGACGTGTGATGCTTGAAGAAGAGCAAAACACAGAGAAATCATCCATAAATAAAAAACGAAGGACAGGACTTTTCACAATGGACGTAATGCTATTAATAGCTATGGCAAAGTCAGCCACACTTAAAACGTTACCTTGAGGGACACCGTTCTCCTGCTCAAAGTGATCAGACAGGACATCACCGACTCGGTACCTAAAATATCGTGGAGAGAGGAAGAACTTCATAAAAATGGGAAGACAACCATGAAAACCCCAGTTGTGAAGCTGCTCCAGGATGAGATGCCCCCAAGTAGGTAGGCCTTCTTAATGTCAAAAAATACACCTAGAAGGCAATGCCTGCATAGGAAAGCTTGTTATATAGCTGCCTCAAGGAGAGCAAGGTTATCAAAGGTGGTGTTATATAGCTGCCTCCAGGAGAGCAAGGTTATCAAAGGTGGAACAAAACCTCCTGAACCCCCACTGAAAGCAACTAAGGAGTTGCCAGGATTCTAAGACCCAGACAAGGCAGTGGTTAACCATCCGCTCCAAGGTCTTTCCCATGCAATTAGTGAGGGCAACACTATGGTAACTACTTGGGCATGTGAGGTCTTTCCCAGGTTTTAAAAAAGGAATTAAAACAGCCTCACCCCACAAGTCAGGAAAGCGACCTGACGCCCAAATGGCATTAAAAACTGCAAGGAGGATTTCTTTGTTGTGCGTTGTGAGGTGCCGTAGCATACTGTAATGGATCCTGTCATGACCACGGAATGTGTCATGAGCTGCAGACAATGCAGAATCCAGCTCTCACATGGAGAATGGGCAGTTGTAAACTTCATTAGAGGTGGACTGGAAGTCCCAACTACACCTCTCAGCAACTGCTCCATGGCACTGGAAACCGGGATCCTGACTGGCTGTTGCAGTAACTGTGGCAAAATACACTGCCATAATCTTGGAAATGTCTTAAAGATCCATGTGGAGAGTGCCGTTATTCATTACAGCAGCCATGGGGCACCTCCCTCCTCTCGCACAAATTCGCCCGATGGTCTCCCACACAATGGAACTTTTGGTGGACCAATTAATGGTGAATGGTGTCCAGGAACTGTTGCCATGACCTCTTCTTGCTCTCTTGAATAATTCGGCAACACGTTTCCCTCGCCATCTGAAAGGCTGTAAGATTCTTGGCAGTTGGCTGACACTGGAACCTACACAGAGCCGCACGCCTGGTCCTGACTGAAAAGCAGCATTCGGCACTCCACCAAGGGACTGGTTGCCTCTTCTGTTGGCCCATGGACTGTGGAATGGATGCTGCAGCAGTGTGGTGGACCATTTTGGTAATATGATCCACCCACACCTCGACATTCACACAGTGTTCGAACTGGGCCAACTGGCTATAAAGTGTCCTTCGGGAAGTGATCACTTCTGAGCAAGTCATTGACCACTTCCTATTGAGCACTGTGGGGAAGAGCTGGAGAGCAAAGCGAGAGATCAATGGCAGAGAACAACCCAGTTGCTGTGCAGGAGTGAGTGCTCTGTCCCGCATTTAGCAAGTATGCACGGGATGACAGGAGAAGCCTCTTAATTGCTCTACCCCTGGGATGGATAATTGCAGAGCCCCAATGCACAATGTGTGCATTAAAATCACCACATATGATGAACAGGTGGGGGAGCTGTGTAATAAGGTCGATGAGGGCCTCTTCATCAAGTGCATCATGTGGGGGCAAGTAAAGGGAACATATTGTCAATGGATGACACACACGCACGGATACAGCAACAGCTTGTAAAGCCGTAAGTGAGAGAGGCGAGGAGTGGTAGTCCGTCCTGGCAAAAATATCCATGCCCCCTCTAGCTCTCTCTCCACGCAGGTTGTCCTTTTTGTGGAGTGCACAGCCTCGTAGCTCAGGGGCATATGATGGATGGAAATAAGTCTCCTGGAGACACAGACTCAGTGGTCTACCCTGAGATAGTAGACGAAGTTCCTTCACATGTGTCCCGAATCCCTGCAAGTTCCAATGAAGTATTGGAGTCATCTATGACAGGTAGCACCTTCATCCCGTCTTTCCGACAGGGTGGGGAGACTGCGGCAGGTGGAGGGGTAGTCGTGGGGCGAGATGATTGCCCCACACATACCTCACACTCCATCAACTCTGGGGAAGAGTCAGACGAAGCATCAGATAAAATTACTTAAACACGGTCAGACTGTTTACCATGTGATTTTACCTGCTGATGCTGCTTTATAGGAGCTTTTTGCGGTTTGGTGGAGCCGATGTGGGAGTGGTAACGGCCGTGCTGGGTTTCTGAACAGCCTCAGCTGTTGGAGGCACCAGGGGCAGGCTCAAGTTGGCCACTGTACCTTTGTCTGCCGTTCGAGTAGAGGCTACAGGCTCTGAAACCCTTGCTGCCTTGCAAGTTCACTGAGATCTGCAAGTGTTAGTGCCAACACTCGCCACCTCCGTCTTGTAGAGGGATCTGCTTTTGGAGTAGGATTCTGAACCACTGACGCAAAAGATGTAGCAAATGTGGAAGGCTGCATGGACTTGATCTTTTTGGCCTCACCATAAGGGATACGCTTGGTTGTTTTTATTTCCTGGACTTTGCATTCCTCTAAAAGATACAGTAGTCCCTCCTCCAAACACGGTGGTTTCCAGAGAAATTGCTACATTTGGCTGGAGACGAGCAACCAACTCCTTCATGAGCAGCCTTACTGCAGTTGCCACAAGTTGCTTCGCCTTTACACCCTAAGGTGGTTGTATGCCCAAAATGCTGGCATTTAAAACAACACATTGGGGTTGGGAAATAAGGCCTCACAATAACGCGAAGGAAGCCAGCCTTAACATGCTCAGGAATTTTCGTGCTACTGAAGGTCAGGATAAAGGAGTCAAATTTGATAAGATTGCCATGGATCCTCTTCATGATATGTTGCACGTCAACCACACCTTCTAGAGCCCACTCACATTGCAATTCCTCCTTGGGAACATCAACTTGATCCCAGCATGTCACAACACCTTTGCTATAATTCAAGGTGCTGTGCAGTTCAGTGTCTATGGGATATTCCCCAAGGCATTTAGCAGTTTGGAGGTTAGCTGCTTGCTGGGAATTGGAAGTTTCCACTAGCATGGTCCCACTGCACAAGCACTTCACTTCACCGGTTTTAAGGAGCCACAGATCCCCTCCAAACCCTTTTGTATATAAAAGAGCGAAACCTTCTCAAAATTACCCCCTTCTGTTTCTGCTTCACTATGAGAAACATATTCTGAGGACCAACATGCGGTCCGTTACTTAGAGACCGAACTTGTCAGAGAAGCTCCAGAATCAGGGGGACTGACTACACTAGCCCTCTTGATAGACTGGGTGTTAGAACCTTCCAGCGGCCCACCCTTTCCGCTGGGAGGAGGAAAGGAAGATTTCGGAGGATCCATTTCGATCCCATGAGCAGCTAGGGAAGTAAGGGTCTACTCAGACAGAGCCCCATGTGCCTGAGTGAGCCGTGTATAACTGAGGTGCGGCAGGGTCTCCAGAGGTCACCTGTTAATAACTGTTCCATCTCAATGGCAACGCATCTCCTCAGCATGCAGCATACCTTGAGACTGAGGTTTTTTTTTTTTTTTTTTTTTATATAGGTTTATCGTGTCCTCATGGTCCCCCATTCTCTGAGACACACAACATTCCAGCATCGTGCCACACAGTGGTTGCTGAAGCGTGCCCAGAGCTTACAGTGACAGGAGACTGGCAGTGCTTACCAGTCCCCAGCTCAGGAACCCCGGGGTCGCCAAGCCCGTATTCAGCAAACAAATGCTGAGCCCCTGAGGGCCACAGCAAGAAGTCTAAGAGATCAAGCTCAAATGAAAAGGTAGTTAACGTTACTGGATCTCCTTCAGCAATCCATTGTTCATGAAACATCTGTGTTAGATACTGTCATTTGAGACATATAAAATGAGGTGGATCCCTACCATACATAAATCATGTTCACTGTCTGTCTGCAAGGATAACCTTCTACTTAGTGTGAGTAATGTCTCGCTTAGAAATCTGTGATAAACAGCCCCTGCTCATTTGTCTGAAAAACATATAGCCCTGTGTGTCTCTCACCCTTACTTCCACAACCATTTGAGGATTCGCATCTGCTCACTCACAGTTACTGCGGTAATTTATTACCCCACTTTGTGTGAATCCCACCACAAATGGCACCTAAAATCCAAGTTATGAACTGTTTTAGAAACAACTGGAAGGACTATAATCTAGCAAGATGGTCTTGTGTTCCGAGAGCTCGCACACAGGTAAGTAATGTGAATAAACTAAATGCTCGGGCAGAACTGAACATTCAAGAGTATGGTTTATGCCTTCATCAGCTTCAATTCTTTGCACATTTTTTTTAACGACCATCACTTATTACACCCTTCACACCGCATACCCTGATATCTGGCATGCGAACTCTGTAAAGTCTACCACTATCTCTCGACCTTGCTGTGATTTACCCTGTGTCTGCAAGACCCTGCAACAACCTACACAACATGTGTCAAGGATGTCACTTGAAGTACACAACACATACCTCCCAATTAAGGCCACTGACTAAGTAGCAAAGTACCACACCTGTCATTTCTCGCACAGAATAATTCGACTCAACTTCAATGTTTACATTGTTCACACTCTGCAGAATCACTAATACTGTTCAACATCAGAGCAATATTACAGAATGGCTCATGCAGGAGATAGTTAAGAGCTGTGTCTGACAACTGCATTAAGTCAGAGGACTAAGTTCAAAAGACAACCCACCAACAATAAATGAGCAATAAATATCAACAGGTAGACAGCACGCACTAGTGAGTAACAACCATTCACAACATCTGCTTCCCATGCCAATCACAGAAGGGTGTGGGAAGGGTGACTGCTTAGGTGCCTCTGTGTGTACCATAATTAGTCTATTAGTCTAAATCTTCTTTTCGCAGTCCCTATGGGAGCAATATGGAGCCAATGAAGTATATTTTTAAATTCTTCACTCAGTTCCAGTTCTCAAAACTTTGTAAGTAGGCTTTCACAGTACAGTTGGCACCTATCTTCGACTGTCTACCAAGTCGGTTTTTCAGCACGTTCTCCCAAGAGTCAAACAAACCTGAGACTATTCACGCTGCCCTTCTTTGAATATGTTCTATAACAAGTAAAATAGCCCACATCTCTACAACTATTTCTTTTGGGAAATATGTTTATAGGGTTTTTCCTAGTTTCAACCAGCACTATTTTCTATCAGAATAGGGTACGTTTTTAAATGACCTCTACAGAACACTTCAGTATAATGTGTGTGTGTGTGTGTGTGTGTGTGTGTGTGTGTGTGTGTGTGTGTGAGAGAGAGAGAGAGAGAGAGAGAGAGAGAGAGAGAGAGAGAGAGAGAGATGGTCAAACTGCGAAATCAGTCAAATTGGAAGTGTCCAGCAAAGTCAGGAAGTGGCCAGTGTCACTGTAAATTGACTGGCCAATGTCCAATCTTTTCTCGATTTCAGGATTGGGTCAGTCAATTCACGAAATGGCATAGACCAATCAGCCAAAGTTGAAAGAAAAGAACTGAGCCAATCTGAGGAGGCTGTAAGGCTGCATAATTTCAAACCTTTTACCAAGCTATTCATTTTATCAGTCTCACTTATTACAATCTGTCATTACTTACACAACAATATGAACTTACATGACATCTGCAATTGCACACTGTTAAAACTTTAAATTATCCATTAATTTTATCAATCTTATTTACTACAATGAAGATAAACTTTTATGACACTGGAATTGTTCAACAGTTTCTGATTTCTACATTTGCAACAATTTGTTACACACTTACTAGCACAATTGTTTAGAGTGCCAGTTAGTGATTGTGAATAAGAGACGGTTTGTACGATTTTCCTTCTGTAACTGTGGATTCCAGCATGGACAGTTTCTCATGCAGGCTGGAAAAAACACTTCCACAATACAGTCGCTTTGGAACACCATTCTTTGTTCCTAGCTTGTAGAAAGCAACCCCAACATTCATGACAACAGCAAGTACACTTCTGGGATCACCATGTCTGTCAACATCTGCTGTATGAGTGTGAACAATGTCTCCAGGATGGTGGGAATTTTGCATCTTAATTTTTAATCAGTTTTGCACCTTGTGTTTGCAAACTGGAATGAGCTCCTGACTTCTTTTTCCTGATATCTTGTTTGTTTTGAAATAGTCAGCAAGTACTTTTCTCTCCATACTCTTCACCCGCTTTGTTACTTATCCACAAATTGCACGGACACTGTTGCTGCAGGATACACAACAATGAACTGCGCTACACCCAGTTTCGACAGACCACACACAATACTTCTCCACTATTATTGTCAGACAATTGGTCTGCCGATTTTGATGGTTCCATTGTCATGGCAGCAGCTTCAATTATGGGGGCAGTCTTGCATTTATAGCAACCTCCAATTCTTGTTCAACATTCTCAAGGTCTTTGTGTCATTATGTTATCCACAACTTCTCTGGGTAGATTTGTCGTACTGACTCACTTTTGCTTTGCAGCCAAACATGCCCTCATATGGCAACTGTGGAATGCCCTGATGAAAAGAACAGTTTTTCACCAACTGAATAAATTGGAGACACTCAGTGAAATGTGTTGATTCCTTTGTCTGCATCCATGTCGTCATCACATTCTGAACATTCTGGTTCCTGATTTTCTTGGAACCATGGCTTTGGCTAAATCTAGATTTTCTGTGAATTAATATTAGAGAACGAAAGCTGCTACTCACCATGTAGCGGAGATGCTGAGTCGCATGCTAAGTCTCAGATAGGCTCAACAAAAAGATTCTCACAATTATAGCTTTTGGCCATTAAGGTCTTAGTCAACAATAGACACAACACACACACACACACACACACACACACACACACACACACACACACACACACACACATGCAACCCACAACTCGCACACACGACTGCAGTCTCAGGCAGCTGAAACCAGTGCGGTTTACCAAGTGAGCGAGGTGGCGCAGTGGTTATCACACTGGACTCGCATTTGGGAGGACAACGGTTCAATCCTGCGTCCAGCCATCCTGATTTAGGTTTTCTGTGATTTCCCTAAATCGCTCCAGGCAAATGCCGGGATGGTTCCTCTGAAAGGGCAAAGCCGACTTCCTTCCCTGTCCTTCCCTAATCCGATGAGACCGATGACCTTGCTGTTTGGTCTCTTCCCCCAAACAACCCAACCCAGTGTGGTTTCAGTTTTCTGAGACTGCAGTTGTGTATGTGTGTGTGTGTGTGTGTGTGTGTGTGTGTTGTTGACAAAGGCCTTAATGGTCGAAAGCTATAATTGTGAGAATCTTTTTGTTGTGCCTATCTGCAACTCAGCATCTCCTTATATGGTGAGTAGCAACTTTCCTTCTCTAATATTGTTACATTCCGTCCTGGATTTTCCATTGTTTGATTCTCAGTGTACTAGTCTCAGTTCGGGTTACATGTTCTTTAGTTCATTTATAGCTTAGTTCGAAAATTCTTTCTTGTTATCTGACTGATACGCACTTGGAGAACCTACAGCGGCGAAGATCTCGAGTAGCTGGTACACAGCTTCTTCTGTTATTTTCCTTTCAGGGACTGCAATAATATAAACATGGTTCACTGATACTGGTAACTGAATATAAATTTGTACTCATTGTCAGGGTTACTTTGCAGGTCTATCACATCTGCCTGCCTTGATCTTGATTGTTTAAATATCAGAGTTTTGGAAACTAAGCTTTTCTGGAGATTAGACAACTTAGTCTGACAAGCCTTGCATAAGCAGAGACACAGTGTAAAGACTTCTTTGGTGACATTTTTGCTTTTTATTGAAGCAGAGTATTCAAAAGTGACAGACCTTGCTTTTCACATCAAATGTTGGTTTTGCATTTACATGTATAGCAAATTCACCCTGCTGATTACTTCCATCTGAAGTAGCCATAGGACAGCCAACAGAAGAATAATACAAATAACTGCAATCGATGTACTGTTTCATGGGATACGCCTACAGGCCAAATAATTATGATCAGTTGCTGATTTACCACATTTAGAGGAAAATATCAGAAAGCATGTAAATGTCACAAATACAAACATAGATGGATCCCGGTCATCCGACCTTCCATTTAACAAGAAATGGTCAGCAGAGAAAAAGGAAGCAGTAAAAAATGGTAAAATTAATTTATTTTATCACTTTCCATGTCACTTGTCTTTCCTGCCTATCTGACCAGGCAATGGCCAGTCCAGGTTGGATAAACAGGGCTCTACTGTGTAGTGTAGTTTAGTTAGTGGTTAGGTTAGTGTTGTTTTAACGTCCCGTCGACAACGACGTCATTAGAGACGGAGCGCAAGCTCGGGTTAGGGAAGGATGGGGAAGGCAATCGGCCATGCCCTTTCAAAGGAACCATCCCTGTAGTTTAGTATAATAGAATATAAATACCAGGAGTCACCACAGTATTCACAATGAAACTTATTTGTCGCAGTCTCAAAGGCAGGGTGTTCTCTGAGAAGCAGCAGCTACCATGTGCACAGCACACTTAATACCGAAAACCACACACTCAATACTGAAAGCCAAAGACGGTCTGCCTAGCGCACATTGTTGCACCATCACATTGAACTTTGGCTAGAGATTTCCTGCCATTGTGTGAAATGACCAGCCAAAGTAGCATATACGCTGTTACGTTGCGAGTAATCTGATCTTGGCCACATCTCCCGGCCAAAGCGCAAAACGGTTGGACAATTCGGGAACTGGCCACACTCGGGACTTAGGACCTCTGTGTGTGTGTGTGTGTGTGTGTGTGTGTGTGTGTGTGTGTGTGTGTGTGTGTTTGTAAATGAGCAGAAGCTAAATGTGTTTTACTTCCTAATTCCTCCACATGATAATTCCATTTACAGAATGCAAACAAAAAAAATTTGTTCTATTGTATATTCAAAGAAACAAATCTGAATAAAGTCAAAGCACTTACACTTAAAAGTCTTCAGTCCTTGCGAAAACTTCCCGTAAGCCACTTACCTGCTCACAAGCAGCAATTCAGATCACACAGCTTATTCCTCAGACCCGCAGTCTTTAGGGAACATGAGATTAAGGCCATTGCATTCGACATATTTGAGCAGGTGACATCACAACATTGCCAAATGTTGATGGCGGATGTGGAAATTCTCGTTGCTGAGTGTCAGGCACCATAGTCGTAGACTTTGGGTATCCTGCTGCTGACTGCTGCTGTTGCTGCTGCTGTAATCCATAAAATTCATGAAGCAACAGCATGAATCTCAATGAAATCTGCAAAGATGGTATGGTCATTTACTTAGTGGAAACAAAATAAAATAGTACTGGACAGAATGTAAAATAACTGCAAGCAAAGTAAATCAGTCCTTTTAATAAAAAATTATATTTCTAATTGTTTATAGCGTCAAAAATTAAAAATTGTATATTAAGACTGCAAATCCAAATTATAAATGTCCACTCACATTGTTAATTTGTTTTCAGTTGATGAGGCCATCATGCAACAACAACTGACTGCTGCTGTCCAAGATGGCAGTATGAAGCATATAAAGTAGAAAATAAAGATATTACGCTCAAAAGCTAGTGGAGAAACTTGCAAATTAAAACTTCTCTTCGGCAACCAGCAGTAATCTCTATGCAAACTGTATGTCGAACTGCAGATGCTTGAGTGTGTTTGCCAAAAATTCTTGTACTTCATTTCTTGCTTAATCACAATGTGGTAGCCACAAATATCACTAGCACTCACAACAAAATATGCAGATGCACTTGCAGCGATGAGAGGTCCCTCGCCCAGTTTGTTAAAGGCCTCACAAAGGAATTCGCAGACAGTCAACACCGCCCCCCCCCCCCCCCAACCTAATACACAAACAGATCTCCCATGACATATCCTCACACACACCTGATCCTCACATTCATCCCAAGAAGTGCCCCCTAATCACCCAACACACACAGGACTGTGACGACTGAACCACGTCCTTCATCAGGGCTTTGATTATCTATCATCATGACCTGAGATGAGGGACATCCTATCCAGATACTTCCATCCCCTCCCAAAGTGTGTTCCGTCACCCAGCCAAACTCCACAACATTCTAGTCCATCCCTATGCCACTCCCACCTCCAATCCCCTGCCACAGGGATCATAACCTTGCGGAAGACCCAGATGTAAGACCTGTCCTATCCATCCACCCAGCACCTCCTACTTCAGTACTGTCTCAGGCTCATCCCACCCCATCAGAGGCCAGGCCACCTGTGAAATTAACTATGTTACATACCAGCTCTGCTGCAACCATTGCACAGCATTTTACATTGGTACGACAACCAACCAGCTGTCAACCAGAATGAATGGTCACCACCAAACTGTCGCCAAAAACAAGATGGCCCAGGCAGTGGCACAACATGCAGCAGAGCACAACATGCGAGATTTCAATGGCTGCTTCACAACCCATGCCATCTGGATCCTTCCAACCACCATTAGCTTTTCGGAGCTGCGCTACTGGGAGTTATCCTTACAGCACATCCTTCACTCCTGTAACCTCCCGGGCCTAAACCTAAGGTAACTCGCTGTCCCCTCCACCCCCCTGTGTGTGTGTACCATTCCCTGTCCCAGTACCCCTGCCCAATTTCTATCAGCTAGTTGAGTGCTGTTGTCTCATGCACTTAGTCTGTGAAATCGCAAGCTGTTGTGTGCCACCTGCCTCCTCTACCTGCATCCCTAGCTAGCTCACAGATGGCTCCCCACTTTCCCATAGCTGCTAGACACTCCCCCCCCCCCCCCCCCCAGCCCCCACCTCCCGCTCCATATCTTCTCCCTCGGCATAGTCCATATCAATCCAGGCAGGCTAGGAAAAAATCTTATCTTCATAGTCTTGGATGTTATTGAATTTAGCATATGTTAAAATGCGGGACTTAGTAAGGAACACATATTTTTTTGTTTTCTCTAAAAACATTTCTGCTCCAAGATACAGCCCTACAAAGATGACACTGCACATACCATTTTAAAGATGCGACTTTGGGAAAAATTTTTAAAATGCTATATCTCTGGAACAGTTTTAATTATTTTGTTGGCTTTTTTAAATTGAAAGATAATTGCTTTTTGATTACAAAGAAATCCTCGATGTGGACTTATCTGTCGAAGTTCTTTGAGTTTAATCTTCTGAACTTTTTTTATACTTTATGGATTTTTTTTTTTCCAAAAATGCCAGTCCACAAAATTTTGATTTTTTTTTTTTTGTTGATTAGTACCATATAGCTCTACATTCCCTGAAAAGGAGAGCTTCCACTTGTAGGCTCAACAGGTTTTATAAATAATTGAAATTTCTGCCATACATAAAACCTGTTTTATTACATTATCACATAACAGGCGATTAAAAATAAAAAATAAAATTTAAAAAAAATCATAAAAATCAAAACCTAGCCTTATTTAACATAATTTTAGTTTTAAATGGTTCCAATTTAAACAACTTCTGTGCACTCGGTTTTGTACTGAAATTAGTCAGTCAATGAACTAAAAATGTGTCCCACTGCTTCAGTATCTTCCTTTGATACAGAGTGATGCCTTCTTGTTGAACCAATAGACACTGGAGCACTTACAATCTTCAAAACATTGTGAACACGAAGTAAGCACTGACGGCATTGTTGCTGACCTTCAGCTGGAAATCTATATCCAGCAGGTGGTCCATGTGGTAGCATAAAGTTCACTACAATTTCATTTAACTCATAAATGGTGCCTATAATCTCTGCAATCCACCAGTCACAGTCATACACATATGCCACAAACATCCCGCTTCTCAGGATCTGAATCTGAATATTATCCTGCTGTTTCTGAGGTGTTGGCCGAACAAACAGAATGTCTTCTTTCTTGCTCTTTAAAGTTTGTGCAATGTAAGTTCACACACCACTTTGAGTCCAAAAATGTGTCTTCTGAATTCCTTTCACAGGAGTAGTTTGTTTAGACCATTCTTCTTTTTTCTGCTCATGGAATTCTTCGATTAACTCTGTGGACAAAAGAATGAGGGCTGTGGATGTGTAAGATTTCACGACTCTCGTAAAATCCTCAGCATTCTGAATTGCAGCTGTATTTGGTCTGGATAGATTATGTTTTGTAGCATGGTGCTTCAGCAAGCCTCCTACACCATCACAAGGCCCCTTCCTGTGACCAGTAGCACTGTATACCCACTCAGTTGGCACAAGCGACTTACTCAATTCAAACAGCTGGTAATTGTGGTGTCACCGCCAGACACCACACTTGCTAGGTGGTAGCCTTTAAATTGGCCACGGTCCATTAGTATACGTCGGACCCGCATGTCGCCACTGTCAGTGATTGCAGACCGCGCGCCGCCACACGGCAGGTCTAGAGAGACGTCCTAGCACTCGGCCCAGTTCTACAGCAGACTTTGCCAGAGATGGATCACTGACAAATACGCTCTCATTTGCCGAGACGATAGTTAGCATAGCCTTCAGCCACGTCATTTGCTACGACCTAGCAAGGCGCCATTACCAGTTTATATTGAGATTGTAATTATGTATCATCAAGAGCGATGTTCTCCAATTATGGATTAAAGTTAAGTATTCAAGCAACTACGTACTTTAATTACTTTACCTTGTTCCAGACCTCACGCCAGTCTGCATGAGATTAAACGCGTGCATTTCGGCCTCCTCTAGCAACACGGTGTTGGCTCTTCTGCCAACACATCAGTAATGTTTTTTAAAATGACTAGGTGCATCATCAGAAATAATGATGATCATCTTTGCCACTGTTTGCAGTTGAAGAATTTTGTGCATTGCTAGCAAAGCATGTGCTGAGCCATATCCTGTGTCATCACTTATAACTGCAACACTTGTGGTCTTGTCTTGAAAATATGTCGCTCCTGTAAAAATTGAAACCTGGTCATTACTCCAATGATACCCTTGTACTTCTTGTGGGAGAATTACAGACCAGTTCTCTGCGAAATCACATTGCAGCACTAAACATAGTTATTCAGTCTGTACACACACTTTCACTTCTTGAAAATGTTGTTGCTGCAATTTCTTCAGATGCTGGTGTATTGCTGCTTTCACTGAGCATTTACCAAGTTCATCAATGAAACTGTAAAGGTAACAGTTTTCTTAATTAGTTTATTTTCCTCCCATGTCACACACATAATTTCTGCAGAGTTATCTGCTACGTCTTCAAGGCCAGGTGTCTGTAAAGACAGTCCTCCTTTTCCAGGGCAGTCCCCACATTCTCAAAACAAACAAGTTTCTCGTTTTATGTCACAGACTACTAATGACTTCACATGCACAACCAAAGTGTCAAATGTCATGTGCTCTAGTAAGTTCTTCGAAGTTACCACAAAAAGTTCAAAATTCGCACAGTACACACATAAACAGTCATCTCTAGGTGGTGTGTGGAACTACCCACTTAGGTCGTAGTGCATAAAATTTTGATCTTCCAACATGTGAAGTTGTGTAGTTGCTCTTATAAATTTCAAAGTTTCTTTAATACTGCGAGTCATATAACTCTTCACTTTCACAGCTTTTTGACTTTCAACTGTTACAGTTAGAGTGTCTTTTTTGTTGTCACTCTGGCAAGGACCGTCCCATTTTTCTTCCAGATAAAATGAAGGGCACTATTTGAACTTGAGCTGCTTCTACAGGATGACCGTAATAGGGATCTGGTCTTCCAAAGACTCTTTTTACAGACCTCACATTTCTTGATTTGTCTACCATGTACTTTGATATTGATGGAACATAGTACAAAATTGTTTTCTTTGAAAATTTCTCTGGAATAATAGTTAAAACTTGCACTTTTACACTGTAGGATGCACAATATTTAACAGCTGAATTGATATTTGTGAAAAATTCCTGCCAAGAGGTGCAACAGTGCTTTGGTTCATATTGTTCTGAAGATGGAATTTCTACTTTGAAGAGTATGGTCAGTTTTGCTGTAGTGTATTCATCCCTAGCTTTAGTAATTTCTTTGCGCTTTCTTGATGCATAAAGCTTATGACTCGACTTCACTGACCACCGCTTCTTGACACGACTAACTCGTACCTCTGTATTTGACTGATTCAGGGTATTTAATTCTTCCTCTATTGATGCAAAATCTGTATCATCTGTACCAGGGGAGGCTTCACCTAGTTCACATACTATCATTGTTGTTATTCTGTCAAAACATTTAGAACACAAAAAGTCGTCACTGGGAACAGCTTCACTTTGAAACAGACTTCAAATGATAACACTTATTCCCAGCCTGAACAAAGTCTGTTTTTTTGTTGTCTTATATATCACTCTTTTAGGGACATGCAAATAGCCAGCACACTTCACTCTCCTGTGGCCCCAGTCACAAACATTTCAAACAGTCCTTTTCACAAAACACACTGCAACTGTGTCAACTGGCAAACTCCTCACGAAAACACAGAACTCAATGGATGTCTCAGATTTCTTAGAAGCCTCTTCAGTAAACAAATTAGCACTGAAAAACTACAATACAGAAACCTGCAATGAACAACCACGACAAAGAAACTGAGAAGAAACCACAACAAAGTGTAAGAAATATTTGCAACAATGGTAGGGAAAAGAAATAATTGCAATAAAGAAAGTGATAATTAATAACTGCAACAAAGACAATAGAAATAAACATTGTAACAAAGGATTTAGTAAGAAATAACTTCAGTAAAAATGGAAATGTCGTGTGGCTAGGGCCTCCCATCGGGTAGACCGTTCGCCTGGTGCAGGTCTTTCGATTTGACGCCACTTCGGCGACCTGCGTGTCGATGGTGATGAAATGATGATGATTAGGACAACACAACACCCAGTCCCTGAGCGGAGAAAATTTCCGACCCAGCCGGGAATCGAACCCGGGCCCTTAGGATTAACAGTCTGTCACGCTGACCACTCAGCTACCGGGGCGGACATAACTTCAGTGAAGACATACATTACCCTTGAAAGAAAAAAAAAAGATTTTTTAAAATAAAACCAGTCCAACTTAAAAGTGGAAGCTCTCATTTACAGAGAATATAATAATACATGCTATTAATCAACAGAAAAAAATCTAACTTTTCTGGATCGGCATTTAAAAAAAAAAAAACTGTCAATTATAAAAAAATTTAAAAAGCGACAGTAAAAGAATTATGACAGATATGTCCAAATGGAGGGTACCATTGTAATCATAAAGCAATTCTTTTTCAAATAAAAAAACTCTAACAAAATATCTAGAACTGTTGCAGAGATACATCATTTTAAAATTTTTTCCGAAACTAGCATCTTCAAAATGCTGTTCGCAGTGTCATCTTTGAAGGCCTGTATCCTGGGGCAGGAATATTTTTGGAGAAAACAAAAAAATACGTTTTTCTTACTTATTCCTGAATTTTAACATATGCTAAATTCAGTAACATCCGAGACTATGAAGATAACACCCCCCGCCTGAAGTGATACGGATTATGCCCCTCTCTTTATCCCTCAACCTACCACACCCTGCACCCCCACCCCAGTACACTCACCGTGGGCCAGGAAAGAGGTGGCAGTCAACTGAGCACAATGTAGGGAGAGAGGCATGTGCATGTGTGTGTGTCTGTGTGTGTGTGAGAGAGAGAGTGTGTGTGTGTTGTGTGTGTGTGTGTGTGTGTGTGTGTGTGTGTGTGCATGCATGTTTCTCCTACAGCTTGAGAAAGGAATTTCACTCCAAAAGTAGCAAATCAAAGCTCTATCTTTTGTTTGTATACCTGTCGATGACACAGCATTTCTGCCTTTCAGTAGGTCAACTCCTTTATTCGTAAATAATTCCAACTCCTTTATTCCTAAATAATTCATTATTCTCAAACAGAATTTTCCATACATTACCATCAAATTGGGTAGTTTCTGATGCTCAGTGGAGTGCTTCTACATTTGGACAACTTCATACAAACCCACACTTTTGGACAACAACAAAGTGGACTTTTCCACTGGATCAATGATACGCCTTACGTGACAGTGCAGCAAGAATAGGCGCATGTAGTTCTCCCATTTCCTGTAGGCTCATTCAAACTGGCAAAAAGTAGTGGGCCCAGGAAAGAAAACTGCACAACAGGCACCTGTCCCATCACTGGCAGGGAATGGGCGCAAAGCAAATCCACATTCTAACTCATCAGCCCCTGTATCCATTCCTGATGTTCCTTTCGTAGCCACAACTGTTACAGCCACCATCAGAAATGCTGGGCCCATGGTGGTTCATTGGGAAACAAAAAACAAACATCCCGTCCTTGTCATCACTTTAGTATCTGCACGAAACAAAACTTGGCTGTGTGAGTCAATCTACACGAAAACAGAAGTCCAAGACCATGTGGAGATATGCACAGGGATGAACTAAGCACAGACTGGCATGGATGGCTAATGACTGAATACTCTGCAACAACTCTCAGCACAAGGCATCTGGCGAGGTCCACATTGGTTGAACTCAGCATAAGCACTGGCCCATTCGGCCGCCATTGGGGACAAAATGGTTCAAATGGCTCTGAGCACTATGGGACTTAATATCTGTGGTCATCAGTCCCCTAGAACTTAGAACTACTTAAACCTAACTAACCTAAGGACATCACACACAACCATGCCCGAGGCAGGATTCAAACCTGCGACCGTAGCGGTCACGTGGTTCCAGACTGAAGCGCATAGAACTGTACGGCCATACCGGCCGGCCATTGGGGACACATTTCTGTAAATGGGTGTGCCCATACTACAAGTCACGTACACCCTGCATGACTGGTTTCTGCACTATTTCGCTGCGCTACTCACATCAGCTCCTCTGCCTTCATCGTGATGTTTACTGGTGGAGATACTTAAAAAAACAACAGGCACACACAGATCATCATATACATGAGAGAAAATGGAGATGCATGTGGCACACATTCAAAAAGCCTGCAGAGCTATTGTGAAGAATGCATTGGAATGTAAATGCTATGGAATAAGGAGGAGACGGCCCTATTATGTGCAAAATGTGACATAACTTGACAATGAATAAAGCTGTAGTCAAAAGAAAGGTACCATTGTTTCTCTCTTGTAATTCTCTATATGATCTGTCACATGACCAATTCCATTTGAAAATTATGAGTTGTATCCAAGATGGTGGCTTACAGAATGGCTATCATGTTGGTACCAGACTTACAGGATATCCCTTTTCCCAGCTCATACTACTTGACTATTTATCTGTCTATTTTCATTTTAGATGGTCCATCTCGTACCTTTTTTTAGTTGATGATATCTTTGCAACTGATGAAAAATAGACAACTTTGTAATTTTTCCTACATTCAATAGTGTATGTGTTCGCAGTTAGTAAAATACTGTCAAGGGGCAAGATTCAACTCTTACAGTAAAGTTGGCTAATCACTCTAGTGTACAGTCGTGACTATGAACGGGAGCAAACATCATATTATGGTACTACTGGGAAACCACCTCAACACCTACAACGGACCTGGAAGCTCAAAACAAATACCAAGTGAGAAAAGGACCAATCATGAAGCTATCTCAGGTACAGTAAAAATGAGTGTTCTGTATGGATAACAAAAAAGAAAGACAAACCACAGTTTGTGATTAAAATTATAACAATGTATGTCATGTACTTTCCAACACAGTTCGAGCCTTTCGTGTCATGCCAGTTCAGCCCTCTGGGTATAAATTTAGCATATTATTTAACTTTTGCTTATGTAGCTTATTCTGCAATACATAAGTTCTGTGGATTTCTAACATACTCACGAATAAATTGTGAATTGACACCATGCAGTTGCGCAGAAAATTGATCCAATTATTTCTAGAAAGACATCGTAAACTTCATCTTTATAGTTAAAAATGACATCATGTCTTTACCACGGTAAAGCAAATGTGGCACAGTGCCTCTTTCTGAACATCGACTGTCTTAGGTTACAAAACTAGAATCAGTCACCACATGTATCCGAGCTACAATACCATTAGATCTAGTTTGAGTTTTCTTAGTGCAAATATTATTTCAAAGTATATACAGGATGTTCCACAGAGAATATATGTGTTTCAAGCACATACATTTATTAAACTGTAAGACATACAACTAAGCAATTTGGGGCACACATCTATGAATCTGTCAAATTTAGATTACAGATGTTCAATATACTCCACCAGTGACACACATAATATCACATCAATACTTGAACTCCTCCCATACTTGTGTAAGCATGTCCGTCATCACTGATGTTATGGCAGTACAAATCTTGTTCTTCAACTCTTTTAGATTCTGTTGTATTCTTGGTGCATAACAATCGTCCTTAATGAAACCCCACAGCTAGATGTCACAAAGTGTCCAATCTGGTGCTCGCAAAGGCCAGCTGATACATGCTACTAAGTCACTGGCTGTTTGATGACTAATCCAAGGCTCAGCAGGGTTTCATTAAGATATTCATGCACTTGGCGACCCCAGTGATGGGATGCCTTGCCTTGTTGAAAAAATCAATTGTCCTCATTTATCCTCAGAAAGAACCAATTTTGTAACATAGTAGACTGCTGGACTTTAACCATGTTTCCATCAAAGAAAGAAGGCCACAAACAAGAGATTGGGATTTCATACAAAACATTCTGACTTTGGGTGAATTTCGTACATGTGGATTTTGTGGGCCCCAAATTTGAACATTGTATTTGTTTACTTTCCCACTACGGTGAAAAGTAGCTTCAATTACTGAACACAATGCACAAAGCAAAACTGTTGTTATTGTCAATAGCACTCTGAAGCTCATCAGAAAGTGTCTCATGTTTGCATTGCCATCATGATTTAGTGCCTGTAACAGCTGTAACTTCTACAGCTTCATAACCAACTGACATCTCAAAACACCCAACTTGATGTGGTAGGCTGTTGTAACTCCCAATCACGTTGATTTTAACTGAAACAGTTAACAGAAACAACAAGGTTGCTGTAACCAGTGACTGTTTATTTATCTCCATGATGCGTTTCAAAGGTTTAAATGTCCATCATCAGGTGGATTTACACTTGTTAGTATCAAATTGTAAGTAGTAATAAATTGAAAGTAGTAATAAATTGTAAGACATTTCCAGGGGCAGATGTTGATTCTGACCACAATCTATTGGTTATGAACTGCAGATTGAAACTGAAGAAACTGCAAAAAGGTGGGAATTTAAGGAGATGGGACCTGGATAAACTGAAAGAACCAGAGGTTGTAGAGAGTTTCAGGGAGAGCATAAGTGAACAATTGACAGGAATGGGGGAAAGAAATACAGTAGAAGACGAATGGGTAGCTCTGAGGGATGAAGTAGTGAAGGCAGCAGACGATCAAGTAGGTAAAAAGACGAGGGATAATAGAAATCCTTGGGTAACAGAAGAAATATTGAATTTAATTGATGAAAGGAGAAAATATTAAAATGCAGTAAATGAAGCAGGCAAAAAGGAATACAAACGTCTCAAAAATGAGATCAACAGGAAGTGCAAAATAGCTAAGCAGGGATGGCTAGAGGACAAATGTAAGGATGTAGAGGTTTGTCTCACTAGGGGTAAGATAGATACTGCCTACAGGAAAATTAAAGAGACCTTTGGAGAGAAGAGAACCACTTGTATGAATATCAAGAGCTCAGATGGCAACCCAGTTCTAAGCAAAGAAGGGAAGGCAGAAAGGTGGAAGGAGTATATAGAGGGTTTATACAAGGGCAATGTACTTGAGGACAATATTATGGAAATGGAAGAGGATATAGATGAAGACGAAATGGGAGATATGATACTGTGTGAAGAGTTTGACAGAGCACTGAAAGACCTAAGTCGAAACAAGGCCCCGGGAGTAGACAACATTCCATTGGAACTACTGACGGCCTTGGGAGAGCCAGTCCTGACAAAACTCTACAATCTGGTGATCAAGATGTATGAGACAGGCGAAATACCCTCAGACTTCAAAAAGAATATAATAATTCCAATCCCAAAGAAAGCAGGTGTTGACAGATGTGAAAATTACCGAACTATCAGTTTAATAAGTCACAGCTGCAAAATACTAACGCGAATTCTTTACAGACGAATGGAAAAACTGGTAGAAGCGGACCTCGGGGAAGATCAGTTTGGATTCCGAAGAAATGTTGGAACACGTGAGGCAATACTAACTTTACGACTTATTTTAGAAGAAAGATTAAGAAAAGGCAAACCTACGTTTCTAGCATTTGTAGACTTAGAGAAAGCTTTTGACAATGTTAACTGGAATACTCTCTTTCAAATTCTGAAGGTGGCAGGGGTAAAATACAGGGAGCGAAAGGCTATTTACAATTTGTACAGGAACCAGATGGCAGTTATAAGAGTCGAGGGGCATGAAAGGGAAGCAGTGGTTGGGAAAGGAGTGAGACAGGGTTGTACCCTCTCCCCGATGTTATTCAATCTGTATATTGAGCAAGCAGTAAAGAAGACAAAAGAAAAATTCGGAGTAGGTATTAAAATTCATGGAGAAGAAGTAAAAACTTTGAGGTTCGCCGATGACATTGTAATTCTGTCAGAGACAGCAAAGGACTTGGAAGAGCAGTTGAACGGAATGGACAGTGTCTTGAAAGGAGGATATAAGATGAACATCAACAAAAGCAAAATGAGGATAATGGAATGTAGTCAAATTAAATCGGGTGATGCTGAGGGAATTAGATTAGGAAATGAGACACTTAAAGTAGTAAAGGAGTTTTGCTATTTAGAGAGTAAAATAACTGATGATGGTCGAAGTAGAGAGGATATAAAATGTAGACTGACAATGGCAAGGAAATCGTTTCTGAAGAAGAGAAATTTGTTAACATCGAGTATAGATTTAAGTGTCAGGAAGACGTTTCTGAAAGTATTTGTATGGAGTGTAGCCATGTATGGAAGTGAAACATGGACGATAAATAGTTCGGACAGGAGGAGAATAGAAGCTTTCGAAATGTGGTGCTACAGAAGAATGCTGAAGATTAGATGGGTAGATCACATAACTAACGAGGAGGTATTGAATAGAATTGGGGAGGAGTTTGTGGCACAACTTGACGAGAAGAAGGGACCGGTTGGTAGGACATGTTCTGAGGCATCAAGGGATCACAAATTTAGCATTGGAGGGCAGCGTGGAGGGTAAAAATCATAGAATGAGACCAAGGGATGAATACACTAAGCAGATTCAGAAGGATGTAGGTTGCAGTAGGTACTGGGAGATGAAGAAGCTTGCACAGGATAGAGTAGCATGGAGAGCTGCATCAAACCAGTCTCAGGACTGAAGACCACAACAACAACAACAGTATAAAATTTGTGTGTGTTGTGTTACAATTTTTTGGAGGAACTTGTGGCACTGTCTCCAGTGGTCACAGGTTCCTTTCACTGTCGTAACACATCACGTGTACATTGTCATATTCTGTAAACAAATATGGCTTCTGGAAACTATTGGGTGCAAGGATCGTATAGCAGAAGAGAAAACATTATCAAATAGTACAAAGAATATACATCGTAACAACATTATTACAGAATAAATTTTAAAGGAGTTGGAGGTGTAATACATGTGTCGGAATAAATACTTCAGGTCATATAAAAGTCTGATTTTTACAAGTTAAAATAGCTTAAACTTCAATCAGGTGAAATGTTACAAACTTTGAGTACAATAATAATATTGGCTACAGTGGTAAAATTATACACAAATAACAATTTTTGGTTGGGATTCATGATACATATGAAAGACTGGAGGCAGAGGGAGAGGGAGAGAAAGTGAGAGGGAGAGAGAGGATGGAAAGAGCAATTGTATGAGAGCAAACTTTACAAAGCAAGGGGTCTGAAGATTAAATCTGTTACATGTAATAACTGCCCAAAGGTTGGGGTAATACATTGGTTAAAGCTTTAAAATATGTAGATGGATGTACAATTTGTGCCAGTAGTTGATGTACATAGTTCCAAGCTGACAAGGGGTACAAGCTGTTGGTGTGATGATATATCTGTAAATGAGGCCAATCTCTTGTACACTAGGCAGTTTTCATGGTAATATAACTAAATATTTATGGTAAATATTAAGGGGTGTTTGTGTGTGTGTGTGTGTGTGTGTGTGTGTGTGCCTTGCAATTTTAATGACATACACAGTTGCTGAAAACAGTGATGATACTATTATAAATAATGTCATTTTTGTCTTCTAAGATGGATTCAGGTTGTTTTGTTTGGTGTTTGTATATTTGGAGTGTTTCAAGGATGTCTAGTTTTCTGTCTTGTAGTTGGATGTGTAGGATGCTGATACCTGTGTTGTTAACATAGTGTTTTGTTTCATGCAGGTGGGTAGCTATTGCTGATGTGTGGTATTTTTTCTTTTTTAGTGCTGCCATGTGTCCTTTGAATCTAATCTCAAATGATCTGCCTGTCTGGCCTATGAAGAAGCAGTCACAGTCCAAACATTCAATTTAGTAGACACCTGTGTGATGAAGTGGGTTTCATGTGCTGATGTTGTGGGGCTACTTCCGTCCAATCTTGTTGTCTGTGGTGCCTTTATGTTTGAAGACATTGGCAATCTGATACGAAATGTTACCTAGAAAGGGGATTGTATGGAAGATGTTATTTTATTTTTGTGATTGCTTTGCATTACTGAGTGTTTTAGGGTGTCCACTATGGAGCTTTATAACCATTTGCAATAGCTGTTTGTTTTATTATTTCAATTTCTTGATCAAATTGTCTTCAGAGTGGTAGTTGGATAGTTGATTTTGCAGGACCACATTGGAAAGCGGTATAAACTCATGCAACATTTCCACTAGAAACACGAGGGTAGTCAGGACTTCTTCCTTCCTTTATGCACACGTCCTGTGTCCACAAACTGTTGACACCATCTGAGAATGTTCTATCCAATCAGAGGATCAGTTTGGTATCTCAAGTGAAAAATCTTTGTACTGTATTCACAGAATTACATATTGCAAACTTGAGAACAAACAATTATTTCTGCTGCACAGTAGCCATTTTTGCAATATGTGATAGTAACCAAGCAAAGAGAAGACAAGCAAAAATTTGGTGGCAATGAATATAAACTAGACAATGTATTCATTCCTTCAATAAATGAGCCGTGGTGCACCAATCGATAGTTCTGACAATGTAATACTTTGTAATAAATATATTCTTTTTAAAACATCCTGCATTTAAAATTTTCTACATAAATGTGGCGCAAAGTTGTTTAAATGAATCTTATTTCTCAATCAAATTAAAAGTATACAGAATTGTTTATATCTTCCTTTTAATCTTAGTCACCTTCAATCACCAATAAATGATGGGAAACTTCCTGGTATAAGCACTAGCAAAGCAAAACCTCTTGCATATAAAAAAAATTTCAACCAGGAAAAACTTGAAATCTTGCTGAAATCTTCCCATCAACAAATTCGCCACTCCACCAGTGAAAAAAGAGGTATAACTAAAAAGTAATATAACTAACAGGAAATGAAACAAGAGAAAGTGAGACACACGTACCACGGATTAAGTCAGTGGTTTTAAAAAAAAGAAGAAGAAGAAGAAGAAACAACTTACCTTGTCTATCTCAGGAAATATTGTACTGAGGTTAAAATTTGTCAGAGAGTTGACAGATGTCGGCGGTGAGGAAGGGCGCTGACTGGTCGGCGGCTGATCTTCAGCGAGCAACGGCGAACCCAAGAGGCCGCCCAGGTCCACAAGCTCTGATGATGAAGACGGAATGACTCGTGGCCTGGGCTGGCGCCCACATAATTGCTGTACTGTTTTGTTACTTGATGGCTGAGCCAGTGACTGCTGGGAGTGTGAAACATTCTGATACAAGTTCCCCGGGGCAGACGAGCCAGACACCCAGGGTGGCGGAGGTCGACGAGAGCGGCGCCTTGAGTTCCGAGTCGCCCCAATTTTTCCACTACCACTTCCTTCCACCAACTGGCTGACAGACAGAAAGCAAGGTCTTGGAGGTGTGGCAGCAGATGAGCTAGCACCACCAGATTCTTGTAGACCGGGAAAAGTCGGACCGGATGGACGGCAGTAGCTGTGCTGAGTTGGTGGCAGTGGTGGCCCAGGGAATAGGTTTAAGTCTCGTTGCCTATTGCCTGATGAAGTGTGAGTTGACAGCAATGTTGAGGGTACAGAAGAGGGCAGACAACTGTTATTCTGACCTGCAAGAGTGGAAAAGAAGTTTCATGTTCTCTCAGTAAATACACAGATAACGGAAGGCGTAATGGTAAACACACACACACACACACACACACACACACACACACACACACACCTCTACTGTCCCGGTGTTGCTGCCTGATCCAACACACAATTTCATTTTTATTGAGTCAATATTCTTATTTTTTTATGTCTTGGGGTGTTAAGGTTCCTTTTTTTTATTTGTAGTCTGTCTTCTCAAAAAATGCATAAAAAAACTTAAAACAAGAAAACTAGAGGAAGACTCCTTCGTAGTTTACAATGATACACTTCTCCAAGTTACAAATCCTAGAAGAAAAAATACAATTAAACAGTAAACACGATAAAAGAGTATGTGAGCCTAATGAAATATCTTATATTTTTATCGACTTGAAATACAGGCTCACATCGACTTGAAATACAGGCTCACTGTTTCCCAAATTTGCTGCACAGTCACAAGCACCAAACCACGGTTGAAACCACAGAAATCGTGTACTTCTTGGAAAAACCACACCTCACTGTTACCGTAATAATACTGTGATAGAATTTTCTGTTCGGAAACAACTGGTACAAAGGTGATTCTTGATGTTCCCCTGGAGAAATAAGTATTTCATGAGGTTTTGCACTCACAACCTGATGACATCAACATCTTGTCACAATATTTTGTCTGACATCTGCTCGGCCACTTTAAGGTGAGTCCTACACTGTAGATTGCCAGAGCACATCATGTGGTGCACATGCGTAGGTTTCCGCTGCATGACCGCCTTCTGTCAAGGTTAATGCCCTCTGTCGAATATTGCTCCATCTAAGGTGTGCAAGCACATATGTAATGGTGACACAATATCACTACTGCCCTGGAACCAATGACGTCACTGTTTGATACCCTCCCTCAAATCAACCAAGCAACTGTTGCACTGCATATGTGCGCTTCAGACTTTTAACAACATCTAAGCAATTATCACTATATCATTTAGTTAATAGAAAATAATTTTGTGTTGATGATCAAAATGGTTCGTGAACTTTTAAATACAACAGGTATGTTGGATAGTATTCATTTTCATGTGTTTTTAATGCTCAGATACATTGGATTAGGCCATGGTATGAAGACAGTCTTTACTTTGAGCAAGAAAGGCTTCAATTAAAGAGATATTCTATTTCAATCTCTCAAAACCTCACTATCCACTTCACAAATACACAGTAACAGATACAATTAAACACAGTAGTGGATCTGTTTGGCAGGATCTTCACACTGTGTCACAGAAGCACAACCTCAAGTTTGAACCAGTATGTGGCAGCATTTTGTATCTTTTCATCATTACAAAAATGTTTTTCAGCAAAGAACTTCCTCAGGCTTGGAAAAAATGGAAATTTATGGGAGTAAGATCAGGGTTATGAGTTGGATAGTTTCAGGTCCCAACACAACTTTAGCAGGAATCATGTTGTGTGGTGAGCTATACACATGACCAATGTAACAAATGAATATACTGTGACTAATGGCCATTTATACCAGACAGAAACTTGAAGCCCAATTTCCTGCTATTTGTGAGCAGGCGCATTAACCGTCAGGCTATATCAGCATATCTCTAGGCATGACTACTCAGACCTTACTGTCACTGATGCTTCCATCTACGATTGTCAACCCCTACAACCAGTGGTTCTTCCATGGTCTACATGTGAACAGCACCACTGAAGGAGTGGATTTGTTCGATGGCTGTGACGTACTCGGCCACAAGGAATATATATTGACTCAATTAGATAACTGAATGAAATTGGAAGATGCAATGACATGAAATGATATCAGTGAACACAAACAACAAACGCTGAACCTGTAATACAATAAACAAGTTGTGAATTCAGAAATATCAGAGACAACAATGGTCTGAGCCAGGCCTGGAGGCATGCTCAAACAGCCTATTGATTAAGATGATTGATAGTGAAAAACAAGAATTACAGATTTGAGACCCAGCCTAAAAAAATTTTTCATCAGTCACGACCTACTGATTGCATTTCAGCATTATTATTACTAAGTAGTTTCACTGATATCACTGTGTGTGTGTGTGTGTGTGTGTGTGTGTGTGTGCATCATCCCTTTGGAGGAGGAGGGGGGGGGGGGGGAGTCTATAAAATTTTCTTTCAGGGAAGTCATTTTCATTTGAAAGCTAGCAAAGTTCTCAGTACTGTTACATGACTTTCAACAACTCAGTGCCTCTACTACTCAGTGAGTTTTCACCTTTGATCCTAAAATTATTTACATTCAACCTGGACTTTAAATTACCATATTCCTGCTACAGCTGTGTTATTAAATCAACCTGAAATACAGATAGGTTGCAGACAGGCACAGTGAAAAGACAGTTACACATTAACTTTCGGCCAAAGCCTTTGTCAGAAATGAAAAAAACATAACACATTCATTCACATAAGCAAGCACATCTCACACACAGATGACCACCATCTCTGGCAGCTCGGACCAGAATGCAAATGTCACGTGGAACAGAAGCAGCAGTCTGGAAGGGGTGGGAAAGGGGAAAGGATAGCAGGGTATAGCTGGGGAAGAGAAAAGTAGTGTCTGGTGGGCACATGAAGAGGATGGGAGACAAAAATAGGGAGGAGGTGATAGGACTGAAGGGGTGGAAACTGTTGGGTGGAGGATATGGGGACAGTAGGTTACTGAAGGTTGAGGCCGGGCTAACTTGAGGAGTGGAGAATATGTTGTAAAGATAAATCTGATCTGCATAGTTCAGGAAAGGTGATGGTTGAGGGGAGGATCCACATGGCTCAGGCAGTGAAACTGTCATTGAAAACAAGCATGTTACGTTTAGCTGCATGTTGTGCCACGGAGTGTTCTTGGTCACAATTTGGCGGTGGACAGTCATACTCGTGGACAGATAGCTGGTAGTCACACCAATATAAGAAGCTGTGCAATAACTACAGCAGAGCCGATATATGACATGTATGCTTTCATATGTGGCCTGGCCTCTGATGGGGTAGGGTAAGCCTGCAACAGGACTGGAATAGGAAGTCCTGGGTGGGTTGATTGGGCAGGTCTTCCATCTCGGTCTTCCCCAGGGATATGATCCCTGTGGTAAGAGGTTGGGATTGGGAGTGGCATAGGAACGGATTAGGATGTGTGAAAGTTTGGTGGGCAATGGAACACAACTTTAGGAGGGCACCTGGAGGAGCATTCCAAATACCACCTCCATAAGTTATCCAACTTGCTGACATCCTTTACCACCAGGGCACCACAATACAACCCCTATCTAACACACAGTTCTCCTCCTTGGCAACCCCTCAAAGCACCTAGAAACTGGCACACTGACCTTCTGAACTTGCCACGTCCCCAAAACCCACTACCAACACCCACCAAATCCAGAGCCAAAACATTCCAGTAACACTGTTGTTAACCTTTCTGCCAAAACCCTCAGCCCCACAGAAGTTTCAGTCCTATCCAAAGGCCTCACCTTTAGCCCTACACCCAAATTTAATCAGGTTGGACTTATGATGACCTACTCTCCTTCTCCTGATCCCTGCAATGGAAACACTTCTTTGTCACAAATCCGTCCAACTAAATCCAACCTAATCCCAATATTGACCCCTGCTTCTATAAGTTCATACCACCATCTAACCACGATCCTTCACCCCTCCCACCTAATCATCCACTGTTCACCTTCCAGGAATTCCTAACACCCAACTTGGCCTCACCATTCTTCCCCCTTGAACACTAACCTTTCAGTAGAAGAAAGGACAGCCATGCACACAATCAAAACAAATCCTGACCTAATCATCCTACCTGCACACAAAGGCTCCACCATTGTTGTTATGAATTGCAGTGACTACCTGGCAGAAGGCCTCTGCCAATATTCTGAATCCTCCACCTACAAACCCTGAGGAGTCATCCCATCCCAGAAGTCCAACATAACCTCCAATCCATGCTTAAAGTCTTAGGGTCTTCCAAGAACCTCTCTCCTGAATCCATTTCCCTCCTCACCCCTATGACACCATGCACCCCCACTTTCTACATGCTCCACAAAATCCACAAATCCAACAATCCTGAACACCCCACAATAGCTGGTTATTGCGCCCCTGAGAGAAAATCAGGGTGTCCAGTAATGGATCATTTTCAAATTCAAGGTTTTTTCCAGGTTTTTCAAAACAAATTTTTTCCATGTAAAAGCCTAAAACATCCTTTTCTTCAAAACTTTACATTCATAATTATTAGAATATGCATAATTAATTATGAGTTATTTCTTAAGTAGTATAAATCAAAGATTCAAATTAAAATATTTTTAAAATATTTAGAAGCTGTATTTTGATTTACAAGAAATGATAAAAACAAAACAAAAAATTACAAATTCTTTTTTTACAAATATATATTCATTGTAACTTGCTGTTTAAAGGGAAGAAACAACAGAAATTGTTGTGATAAAAATGAATAAATCATTTCTCCAAATTTTCTATCTCTAACAAAATCTTTGAGGTGTCATGCAACATATGAGCTCTTTATGTTTCTAATTCTTTGATTTCAGCTCAATTTCATTTGTTCAATAATCGTCCCTCCTTTTCTTTTTCCTTCCTTCACCTTACATTTCATATTGTCTTTGCACAAAGAATGTGCATTCCAGAAACAGAGTATAAGACTTTTGTTGATGTTGAAATTGTCAACTCCATTTTTGTCCTAAACTGCATCACATATGTAACTTTGACCAATAAGGCTTTTTTCTGTCTGATTTTCAACTATAATTTCGGAGTTTACAGAAAAACCTCACTCAACAGACGCATTTCCATGTGAGATTATTAAAATAATTTGCACAAATTCTCGGAAATTTGGGAAATGCTTTGAATATAATTTGATTATATTAATCCAGAATTTATCAAGATGATCTTCACTTCTCTTGCAACATTTCACTTCTTCTTCAATTCTTTTTTCTCTGTAGATCTTCACAAATTCAAGTTTGACACAGTCTGCCTTTGAATCAGACATTCTTCTGTTTGACATAAAAATTTCAAGACATACTGTCAATCTTCTATGAACTACTTCCTGGTTTAATCGTTAAAGATGAGTTTTTGCTTTTTGACATCTATTTTCACAACTCGCTGCATATGTTCATAAGATCATGTGTTACATACTACAGAAATGGAGCCATTGGGACATCACTCTGAAAGTGGAGTAAAAATAGTTCCAACAAGTGTGCTGTTGAACTGCTAAACGTCAGTTTTGAAATTAGCAATTTGTCATTGACAATTTCAGAAGCAACTCTGAAACTTGATGACTGAGGAATAGTTTTTGATCTCTTTATCTCAGTAACATAAATTTGAATATGTTCAAGAATTTCCACAGCTTTTTCAGCTGCATTGGTGTTTTCGAGCTATCTTATTACACAAAATGACAAAGGAAAAGATGAAGATCTGATATCTCAGTGTATTATGACCTCCGTGCAGGTAAATTATGAAATAAATAGTAAAGTACTCTCAAAAATGACACAATTTCCCAATTAATTTTGGACACACCTGTTTTTAAAGCACTATGTAATACACATAAATTGTTTGTTTGTCTCAGTTGTAGACAATCGAAGGATTCTTTTAGTTACTTGTTAAAGTCATTCAAATCCATGTTTGGTCCATTCACTGATTGCTGCAATTTTGTTTTTAGGTTTCCCAAACCCAACGATCTTCTTACGTCTTCAAGCTAATTATTTGCTCCTGTACGTTTCAGAAAAACAAATTCAAAGTAATGTATTGTTATTGATGATTTAACACGGTCCCAAAATCATACATGTAAATCCATCTAAGTATTTCGAGAAACAGTATTCATACTTTCATCAAATACAAGTACAATAATTTGACGTTTGTCAATTAGGTCAGCAAGTTTATGTCTCACATATTATGTCAGTCCATATACAATGCTGTAACAAAGTTTTGAATTTTGTAATTTCATTTTCTTTGCAATTTGACTGTCCAGAAATAATAAAGGAAATAATGTCACACAGTCCATTGAGCCCCGAACAGACAAAGGACTCCTGATGGTTCGCAAACGCCACAAAATTTCAGGTCGGTAATGTCATCTGATGGTAAATATGACCGCACTGTAGACTGTTTCCCTGGATCATTCTGTGCCTTTGAATATACTGCTTTTTATTTTATACTGGGCCTCCTATTAAAAACAACACAATCTATTTTAGCTAGTAAATAATACACATTTGCAAATTAATAAATGTACTTCATACTATGAATAGTTCATAATATTTCTTGAAATTGGGTTGAAATTTCCACCTCCTTCCTTTGTTTAAAAAATAAAAATAACACGCTCATACACACACAAAACGCTGTGCAAGCAGTTAGTGTCTCTCCGTCGCCATTTTCTTCTGTAGTCTAGCTCTAACTTTTTTCACTGCATATATTAAGAAAGCAACTGAGGTTTTTTTGTATCTACTATTGAGAAAAATCTTGCGTATGTGACAGGGCAAATGTGATTCTACAGTCTCAACCCGTGTGATAATCAAACTTGCTTTTGGGTTGTACAGATAACATCACACTTACTAAACAGCCAACAGTCAAAACAGGTTCCAGTTGCAAGTTGCCTAACAGCTTCCACGGGCAAGAAAAATTTTATTTTCTGTATTTCACATAATTAATTACCAAATTTAGAAATTTAAAATGCTGTTATAATCTACTCATTAAGAGATATAATCTTACGTTAAATGTTTAACAAAATAAATCAAGTATTACAGTGAGAAATTATGCACAAATGTTGACAGGGCAGCTCACAGCGTGCAAATTACCCAGAGTATATTTATCCAGTATTTGAGAATGAGAGCGCTTAGCAACTTACAATGAACTTTATAACTTATTTAATACCATTTCTAAACTTTTTCTCGCTTATAGCTCCATACAATAACGAGAGAAACAGTTCATGGCTTAGTAAATGTTTGCCGTTTTAGCTTCAAGCATGAAGTTTTAATTTGTTACCTCTTTACTACCAGTATATTTCTTTCAGACGTTTGAAGCCATTTTACACATGGGATTTCAATTATTTAAGGAATTGGGGGTGTGGGGTATTACTGGTTCGTCCCTAAACCAAACCATTGAAGACTATTGTCCCTCTCCAGAAGAATGAGTAAAGAACAAAGATAAATTCTCATCTGTTTTATAAAATGGTATTGCTCTTAAACATTCTATTTTTACAGATTTTATATCTGATAACAAATTAATTTGTGATATTTCATACAATCTTACACATACCGGCACTAAAAGTAGATGATTTAAAAAATTGTCAGTTGTGTAAAAGTTATTTGTAAAAATACCTTACAGTGATGTACAATTGACTGTGTCGAAGTTTGTTTTTGAAGGGTTAGAACATTGCATGAATGCATCTAGTGGCAGCGACTTCTGTAAATCTGCCTTGAAACTGTGCGGCTGTAAGCTCTTGGAATGACTTACCGAAGCACAACCGTGCTGGAAATGTTGATCACTTTCTTGCACCAAGTACAAATAGCATTTGTACTGTTTTTGGAATCTGGAACAACCCATGGAAAAAGAAGTTCAAAAGACTTACGATACTGCAGTGCACTTGTGAGTGAGTTCAACATTTTTGAGATCTCAACATCCCCAAGGCGAAAACACTATTTTAAATAGTGTGTCGAAGTTTGTTTTTGAAGGGTTAGAACATTGCATGAATGCATCTAGTGGCAGCGACTTCTGTAAATCTGCCTTGAAACTCTGGTGCTTTAAGCTCTTGGAATGACTTACCGAAGCACAACCGTGCTGGAAATGTTGATCACTTTCTTGCACCAAGTACAAATAGCATTTGTACTGTTTTTGGAAGCAGGAACAACCCATGGAAAAAGAAGTTCAAAAGACTTATGATACTGCAGTGCACTTGTGAGCGAGTTTAACATTTTTGAGATCTCAACATCCCCAAGGCGAAAACACTATTTTAAATAAACTGCTGGTGCAGACTTGTTAAAAGTCATACTACAATATTGTCCTGATAGTTCTCTTTCCAATTATTTTTGGTTATACAATGTTAGAACTGTGGTTACCAGGCATGCGTCCTTTTATTTGACGGTCTACACAGATTTCCTTTATTTATGTCGTTAATGGGTTTTCTTTCTACCTTTATTCAACTACTTAAAAATGAAAGTACTACTAAATACATGAATGCATTTGAAGGAAAGTTTTTTTAACTTGATCTGTGTGGCTGCATGAGTGGAAAAGAAGAATCTACTTCTGGCCTATCCATATCTCCGACACTGTCAACACAGGGTGAAGCAAGGAAAATTATTATAACATCTTGCAGTGTTGCGAACAGAAGATAACACAAACACGAGATTACATGAAAAAAAAGGGTGAATAATTACTTAATACCAACAACTGTATAAACGCCACAAAATGAGACGCAATCACAAATGTCTAACACACACATCATTTGCCTCCTCCTGTTTGTATACTTAGTGTTACAACAACCCTTATTTAATGTCATTACTACTCTAAGTTATTGCCAGTCTGCTCCATGAAATGGCCAAGCAAGCAATCACAAGCTACAGATTTATTGACATAAGATTGCAGATTACCCCATGGTAAAACCAAAGGGTAACTGTAACTTCTACATTCATAATATTATGTCAGTCTGCTGCCATCAGGGAGTCATTCAGCCCCAAAGATCTGTTCGATTCATATCAGTACAAGTCATTATTCTACGTGACTGTGACATCTTGTTTTCAATCACTGCAAACTACAACACTCTAACAGCTGCTACAGTAAGTGTTACAACAGGCTTAATGTAATTTTGGAAATTATACAGGGCGTTTCAAAAAGAAAGAGCAGATTTCAAACATTTATTTCTCAAAAACTACAAATGATAGAAACACAATTCAAACGTTTCTTGTCAGAGAAAGGTTCAAAGTTTTTCAATGGTCCGCGCAGAAGTTCCATGCAAATCCGCAGTGGCGCTGGCGTTTGTTTGTAGGAAAATGGCGACGACACCACAGGAACGATCATTTTGTGTGCTGCAATTTGCAAAGTTAGAGTCCATTGTTGGTGTGCAACGTGCATTCCGCCGTCAATTCAACAAACAGCCGCCTCGTCATAAGCAAATTTATGAGTGGCATCACAGATTCGTAGAAGATGGTTGCATCTGCAAGCGAAAAAGCACGGGTCGTCCACGCACATCGGATGAAAATGTCGAGCGTGTCCGTGCAGCTTACGAAAGGAGCCCTAGAAAATCCACGACACGGGCAAGTCACGAACTAAACATGTCTAAAACAACGGTATGGCGCGTTCTGAGTAACCGTCTGCACATGAAGCCGTACAAACTGCAGTTATTGCAAGCATTGCGTCCTGACGACCACAACAAAAGGTTCGAATTTTCAACTGCAATTCTACAGGACATGGAAGAGGACAATTTTGCCGAACGATTAATTTTTTCAGATGAATCAACGTTTCACATTTCTGGTAAAGAGGTACGACATCGAATTGTTGCGGCCGTGAATTCGGTAACTAAAGACCAGTTGCGTCGTGTGTGGCAAGAAATGAGATACCGGTTTGATATTTGTCGTGTAACAAATGGTGCTCATATTGAGGTACAGTTTTGATATTTGTTGTGTAACATTTGGTACTCATATTGAGTGAAGGACCGTTGGAATTGTGTTTCTATCATTTGTAGTTTTTGAGAAATAAATGTTTGAAATCTGCTCTTTCTTTTTGAAACACCCTGTATATGTATATGAACATCTCTATAAAACATTTTTATAAAACTTATTACTCTCGTGTATTTCTAAGATAGTAGCTGATCTGTACTTTATGCCCAGACTCTGAAGCAACGAATTCTCCTCTATCTCCCCACCTTTCGCACAGTAGTATCAATCAGCTTCCTTAGATCCCTGCCTCATGGGATAGCTCGATGAATATAAAAAGTTACGAGTCATTGTGTACACATTGGATCACCAATGTGTATTATGTGTGTAACACGCAGAGTCCCCTTTGAAAACTCAAATGCTATTTGAAATATCACAGACAGTTTAAAATGATAATATATCTGTATGGGTACGGTAGCGGAAAAACTTTAAAAAATCAAGGTTTTTAAATAAACTTTAAAGTTTTTTCCTGTTTTTTCACAATTTTGAAAATTCCCGTCTTTTCCAAGGGGTTTCAAGATTTCAAGGATTGGTGGACACCCTGAACTTTGGCCCTCACTGACCAACACCTCCAACCAAATGCCAGTAATCTAGCCTCCTATGTCAAAGATATCAAGAACTTCCTTCATCAGTTCTCCACTATCCCCACCACGTTACCTCCTGGGTTCCTACTCATCACTGTTGATGCCACCTCCCTAGATACCACCATCCCTCATGTCCATGGTCTTCCTGCTACTGAACACTAGCTTCCCAATGTCCTTCAAACTCCAATCCCATTATCTAATTCCCACACACCTTATTAACTTTTTTCCTCCTTTGAAGGGAAGGTATACAAACAAACCTGCGGCCCAACCATGGGCACCCGCATTGCACCCTCCTATGCCAAACTGTTTGTGGGCATCTGGAGGAGACCTTCCTAGCCTCCCAAAATGCCAATCATGGTGTGATTCAGGTTCATTGATGATGTCTTCATGATCTGGACACAGGGACAAGGCACACCACTTTCATTCATTCACAACTTCAGTGTCTTCTCAGCCATCCGCTTCACCTGGTCTTCCTCAACCAAGTGTGCTATCATTCTGCATGTTGACCCCTGCCTCTCTGATGACTCCATCCACACCTCTATCCACATTAAACCTACCAACTACCAATAGTACCTGCATTTCAACAGCTGTCATCTCTTCCACGCCAAAAAAATCTCTCCCATACAACCTGGCCACCTGGGGACAGCATACCTGCAGTGACAAGAACTCCCTTGCCCAGTATCCTGAGGGTCTCATCAAGACCTTCACAGACAAACACTATCCCGAGACCTAGTCCACATACAATATCCCATGTTATTTCCTCTCGCATCCCCAATCTTCCCAGACCCCTAAGAACCAGCTACAAAGAAGTACCCCTTTCATCACCCTATACCACCCTGGACTGGAATAACTGGATCACATCCTCTACCAGAGCTTTAATTACCTATCATCATACTCTCAAATGAGGGGCAGCCTACCCAAGATCCTTCCCACCCCTCCTAAAGTGACATTCTGTCACCCACCCAACCCCCACAGCATCCTAGTTCATCCCTATGCCACTTGTGACCCCAACCCTTTCCACAGAGATCATATCTCTGTGGAAGAGCCAGGTGCAAGACCTGCCCAATTCACCCACCCATAATTTCCTATTACAGAACTGTCACAGGATTATCCCACCTCATCAGATGCCGGGTCACCAATGAAAGCAGCCATGTCACATACCAGCTCTGCTATAATCATTGCAGAGCTTTTAATATTGGTATGACTACCAACTTACTGTCCACCAGGATGAACGGCCATCACCAAATTGTAGCCAGGGGTAAAGTTGGCCACCCTGTGGCACAACATGCAGCTGAACATAATGTACTTCATTTCAATGGCTGCTTCACTACCTGAGCCATCTGAATCCTTCCCTCCACCACTCGCTTCTCTGAACTGCACAGATTGCAGGTATATTACAACACATTCTCCGCTCCCAAAATTATCCCAGCCTCAACCTCTGGTAACATACTTCCCTCACATCCCCCACCCAACAGTTTCCATTCCCTCTGTCCCAACGCCTCCTCCCTAGTCTTGTCTCCCACCCTCTTCGTGTGCCACCCTCTGTCAATGACCCGCCAATCTTTCTCCCTCCCCACTCCCAACCTTTTCCATTCCCCATTCCCCCACCCCACCCCTCCCCCGTCCTCTCCCCACTTCCTCTTGACATTGTGCCTGTTGGCAATCTAGTCCCTGCATGCTCCGCCAGGTAGCACTTTTCTATCCCCCCCACCTGCACCCTGCTATCCCTTCCCCTGCCCCTCCCCCTCCAGACTGATGCTTCTGTTCTACGTGAACAAGAGTTGTTGAAGATCGCAGTCTCATGCATGTGAGGTGTGCTTGCTTGTGTGAATGAATGTGTGTGTGTTTCCTTCTCTGACGAAGGCTTTGGCTGAAAACTAATGTGTAGTTGTCTTTTCATTGTACCAATCTGCAACTGAACATGTCATCTTTAAAGTATATAGCAATCTATCTTTTTCTTATATTGTTGATATTCAAGCCCAAAGTTTCCATTGTTTAAAATACAGACAGACTAGGAAGAATAATCAAACAATGGCTGTAAGCTGCAGGTCACCATGATAGAAATGCATAGGCCAACCAGCCTGAAAACAAATTCAAATCTTTAAACTTGTACTTTGTTCTTCTTGTTATTTACTGAAACAGAGGGTATACGTTAAAAATGTAGCACACATAGGTGAGCCAACTGCCAAAGGACAAACAAAGAACACCTTAGTACAGTACCTTGTCAATGCTATATTAAAATTAGTTATTCTGGATCAGTAGCTATGCCACAGCCAGATCTCTAGCTTGTTGCTCTTCAACACTAGCTGCTCTTGCTCCCACTGATACACAATCCTTTACCTCAGAGAAAGGTGACAGCATATATATGTGTGTGTGTGTGTGGGGGGGGGGGGGGGACAAGACTAGGGAGGAGGCGTTAGGATAGAGGGAATGGAAACTGTTGGGTGGGGGGGTGTGAGGGTAGTATGTTACTGTGCCACAGTATAACCCATGCACGCATTCTCAGCAGTTTCATCAGTAGTCTCTTTTCTGTAAATTCGTATGTGGCCTGGTACCCAGCAGAATAATTCCATGCCTTGTGTTTGTAAGTGGAAAATGGCATGCTGTGTGATCTAGATTTCTTTCTCTGCAACATAAATACACTCGAGACCTTGAAGGGAAATTGAATTTCATGGCTTATTACGTTTTGCCTACTTAAGTGCCCTTGATTACATATAATTCTGTACTGAACACATCAAATTCATTAGGTACATGAATCCCAATAGCATAAGCAGGAAGGAAGATTTTAATTTAACATTCTGCCAATGACGAGGTCTTAGAGATTGAGAACTAACTTGAATTGGCAATGAAGCCTTTTTATGGGAAGTAGCATGGCTTTTGCCTTGGGCAATTTGGAGAAAATAAGGAAAACTTCAGAAAACCTAAATATGTATGGCCAGATAGGGATTTGAACCCCCACTGCCCTAAATGTGAGTCCAATGTCTTACTGTTCCATCACCTAATTGTCACATATTCAGAAGATATCTTTGAGTAGTTGATGGGGTCCCAGCTTATACACCGATCAGTCAAACCATTAAGACCGCTGCCCACTGTGACATTCGATGCCGCCTGGTGGTGGTGTGGGCACATTACACAGTAACAAAAGTATGTAAGTAGAGCAGACATGGACTGTGAACCACCCTAGCAAAGATACACACTGCGAATGAGGAACTCCATTCAGATAAGCGAATTTGATGAAAACATAAAATGCAGGTGCACATGTTAAGTTTTCAGAGCACACTATTAATCATACATTGTTGAATATGGAGCTCTGCAGCAGACCACCCCCATGTGTTCACATGCTGACTCAATGACACTGTCATTTACAATTGCTGTGGGCACAGGACCATTGGGATTCAGCCGTTGATCAATGGAAACATGTCAGTTCTATGGGTGAATCACACTTTTACTGCATTGGCTCAATGGTCATCGACACAAATGCACACAAATGCTGTCACTGACGAGAACAGCAGCTTCAAATGTGCAGCACGCCAGGAACCTGTGGTAGCAATTGAAGACAAGCTGACAGCTGCAAACCACCTGCATCCCTTCACGCATGATGTCTTCCCCGATGGTGATGTTATCTTTTAGCAGTACAATCGTCCATGTCTCAGAGACAGAACTGTGTTCCAGTGGTTTGAGGAGCCTTACAGTGAACCCATGTTAATGTCTCGGTGACCAAGTTCATGACCAAATTCACCTGATGCAAATCCTATGGAACCCATCTGTGTCGCTATTGGGCACTATTGTCCCATACACAAATCAGCGGCTCATTATTTGTGCAAATTACATAACCTTTGTGTAGATATCTAATGTCACATACCTCCACAAATCTACCAACAAACTGTCGGATCCCTGATACTGCGTATTAGGGAGTAATTAACTATGAAACAGGGAAAAATTCTTACAACATACCACAACAAGATACAATAAAGTTGTCCATGGCTGAGCCAACATTAAACTGTCTGTAGCTCCTCATATAACTGGCTGTTTAAGTTTATTCACGAGTTAGAGGAAGGCAAGGGCCCAACTTAAACAGGACCCTGTGTGATGAAGCCCAGTCATGTTGAATCCAGTCTCCAGATTGAGGGTAGCTTTAGTTAGTAACCACTTAAAGTAAGTTATAATTTTTTTAAAATGTATATACACTGTGACAAAAGTCATGGGATAGTGATACGTACATATACACACAGTGGTCGTATTGGGTACACAAAGTACAAAAGAGCAGTGCATTGGGAGGGCTGTCATTAATACTCAGGTCATTCATTTTAAAAGGTTTCTGACACGATTACAGCTGCACAACAGGAACTAACAGACTTTGAACATGGAATGGTAGCTGGAACTAGGCACAAGGGACATTCCATTTCAGAAATTGTTAGAGAATTCAGTATTCTAAGATCGACAGTGTGTCGAGAAATTTCAGGCATTACCTCTCAGCACAGACAACGTAGTGGCCAACAGCCTTCACTTAATGACCAAGAGTGGCAGTGTTTGCACAGTTGTCAGTGCTAAGAGACAAACGACAATGTGTGAAATCAATGCAGAACCCAATTATGGACAGGCGACAAACATATCTGTTGGGTCAATGGAGCAAAATCTGGCATTAATGATCTATGGCAGCAGACAACTGACGCAAATGACTTTGCTAACAGCATGACATTATCTGCAGCGCCGCTCCTGGGCTTGTGACCATATCAATTAGATTCTAGATGACTGGAAAATGGTGGCTTGGTCAGATGAATCCTGATTTCAATTGGTAAGAGCTGATGATAGGGTTCGAGGGTGACACAGACCCCATGAAGTCATGGCCCCAAGTTGTCAACATTGCACTGTGCAACCTGGTGGTGGCTCCGCAATGGTGTGGACTCTGTTTACATGGTATGGACTGGGTCCTCTGGTCCAACTGAACTGATCGCTGACTGGAAATGATTGTGTCTGGCAATTTGGGAGACCATTTGCAGTCATTTGTGGGCTTCACATTCCCAAACAATGATGGAATTTTTATGGATGACAACATGCCATGTCAGCAGAACAAATTGTTCACGATTGATTTGGAGAACACTCTGCACAATTCGAGTGAATGATTTGCCCACCCAGACTGCTCAGCACGAATTCCATTTAACATTTATGGGACATATCACAAGAGGTCAGTTCGTGCACAAAATCCTCCACGGGCAATACTTTTGCAATTATGGATGGCTATAGAGGCAGCATGGCTCAACGTTTCTGATAGGTACTTCCAATGGCTTGTTGAGTCCATGCCTCCTCAGGCTTCTGCATTATGCCAGGCAAAAGGAGGTCCAACATGATATTAGGAGGCATTACATATTTCTGTCACCTCATTGTACATATATCAAAAATGTCATTTGCAATTACAGACAGAACTTTCTAAGCATTTTACTATAAACACAGTAAAAAGCAACACAAAGCAAAGGCTGAATGAAACTAGTTAGGTGGATAGACTATTATTATTATTATTATTATTATTATTATTATTATTATTATACCATCATCATCATTATCATTAAATAAGTAAATTTGATCCACAAACCTGGTATGGTGGCCACTGATGACGCAGTAGGAATTAGTGATGACGAGAAGAATGGTGCTGAGCCTGATGAGAAATCACTGTTGGTTGCTGTCACATGGGGCGGACAGAAGAGTGATGATGAAGCTGCATCTCCCATGACGTTGGAACCAGACATCAATAAAACTGATGGTGAACTGTCATGGACAGTAGGTCCTGATGATGGAAATGATTGAAATATTGTTCCAGAGCAAAAGCTGTTACCGGCATCACGTGAAAATAAATGTGAAGCAGTGTTCGGAGGCAAGGTACCTAAATGCGTGCCTCCTGAGACCGGTTTTACTGTTGACGGTAATGGTGGCTGCAAGCTAAGAGATTTACCACAGGTATCAGAAGATGTCGGGAGAAGTGCTGGTGGAATGCCGGTAAGTGGCCGATCAGTGGAATTCTGGTGAGTTACAGACATCGTATTAATGGATGGTACGCCAACAGAAGACTGGTTTGAACCACGGGCAGCGACGGACGTAAGAAGAGGTGCCAAGCTACTTCCACTCTGGCCTACATGACTGGCAGAAGTTGTCAAGAGCATTGGTGGTATACTGACATTATCCTGTCCCAACAGATTGCTTGTAGTGGATTGAAACAACAAAGATGATTGGTTGCCTGTAGTAATAGTGGTGGCAGGAAAAAGAGAAGATTGCACCTGAGGGAAACTGCTAGCACGACTCGAAGCTGGAGTGAAAATGTTTGATGTCATAGAATTTCCATTGGTATTGTAAGTGCCACTGGACACAGGAGGAGGGAATAAACTGTGTGTGCTACTAGCAGTTTCTCTGTGATTACAAGTTACTGGAGGGAATAGGGATGAGGTTACAGGTGGTAATATAACAGGCTGACTCGTCTGACTAGGAACGGACGTAAATAATGTTGTTGCTGTAGCTGTTTGGCCATTCACATGGCCACACTGTGATGGGAAAAGTGCTGATGATGGAAGAGGTGTATTATTCTGTGTTTGCATTTGACTGGATGTAGCAGGTGGGAAGAATAATGAAGATATCTGCTGCGTACTGCAACGTGTATCAGGTGTAGTCATCCAATTTACAGGAGCCCTTGAGTGAGTGTTTGTTGAGAGGGTGCCTTCTCCAGGCATACTTGATGCTGGTTTGCAGCTGTTGTACTGAACAGAACTTGGGGTAGACTTGTGGGTTTCACAGGCCACTGATGTCGGTCCTCTCTTGTAGATCTCTGGCTGATAAGAATGTTGAACTTTTCTGTAATTCTCAACCTTGTTTGATCTCAGAGCTGACTTGTAATTGTCAAGACTGAGACAAGCTGGTCCAGGCTTAGAAGCCTGCTCACAATGAGAGGAAGCAGCTAAGAATCTGTAACTATCTTGCTTGAATGACGAAGCCACATTTGCATTATAGCTATTGACTCCATCTGATGTAATTAAATGTTTGCCATTGCTAGGTTTTTCTGTGACTATATTTTGTTTGAATTGTTCCTTTTGATTTGCATGAAAGTCTGGCTTAAAATGGCCACACTGATCCAAAGGTGGAATATCAGCCGCATGACTCTCCTGGCTCGTCCTGTAGACATCACTTCGTACAATTCCTGGTGCCGAGTGATACAAATCAAACTGCGATGACGACTGAGGCTTGAATTTATCATGCAATAATGGTGTTCGACTAAATGCTTCACCACACACAGATGATGATGCTACACTGTAACTGTTCTGAGGCACAGGGCTTGATGTTTGTTTGTAATTTTGACTTTCACTGGTGTGTGATACTACCTCTGCATGTGACGTCATTAACTTGTAAGTATTACTTTGAGGTAGAGGAAATTTTTTATACGATTCAGAGCCAACTGACACTGCTGCTCTGTAATTACCATAATCACCTTTCGATGTATCACTGCCCAACTCACTCTGATTGTTTGGCAACGACATCTTGTATGAGCTCTGTTGCAAAGTGTTGTTCTGAACAGATGAAGGCATTAAAGAATTAATTACACCTCGAGATGACACTGTTTCTTGGCCTGTTTCATTTGTAATAGGAAATGAATAAGCTGGACCAATCCCTTGAGAATGTCTCAATACTTCAGATGCACAGTCCTTTAGTTGTTGCTGCCCTGTTTTGCATACAGATGAACTTCGCCCACAATTCTTGGCACTGTTGATGTCAATGCCAATCTTTGTTGTAGGAGGAGAGATATTTGGCAAAAATACATCTGAGGAGTTTCGCAAACTTGTAAAATTCTCATTGTGGGAAATATTTGATGCAGCAGCCACTGGTGGGATTGTACTCCATGACAGAATTCCAAAGTTTGAGGAGCTGTTGGCCATCGAGAAGGATGACATGGTTGTAGATTTTACGTCTTCTGCAAATGACGATATCTGAGGAACTGGCAATGCAGTGAAATCTGTACAACTGAAGCTGTTCACTGGTAAATTCTGCATACTTGCTACTGACTGGTTATTGCCACTGAATCTTCCTGCACTGGTGGTCACAGAAACCTGACTAACACTGGTGGTACTCTGCAAATTTTGAGAAATGCTTTGAACAGAAAGTGCAGGCAGCGGTGTTTTGAATAAGTCACTGCCACAATTGTTCACCTTATGAATTCCTGAGCCCAGAGTATCTGACTGCATCAAATTTACAGTAATATTATTTGACTGCTGTGATGAACAAATACCTGATGGAATACTGACAGGTAAATGGCACGTCTCTCTGCTTGTAATGGGATGTTTTGAGAGATTTGTGTACTGGAAAGTTTTGTTGTGATCGAACGTTTTATCAAATGGCAAAGATGCTAAACAAGGCTCAGGAAGGGTGAAATTTGTATGAAAACTGTCAGATGTGCCATATGGCATTTTGATGGGGCTCGTTTCAACAGCTCTCTTATTTACAGGTCCACACGATTCATATGTAAAAGAGAAACGGTTATTAGTGGGTGTCTTAAACAAAGGCAAATGGTGCTGATCATTTCCAATAGTTGGAAGAGAACCACTTGTTATTTTTGAATAACTGCTGCTATTTGATGTCATAAAGATATTGTTGTTGTTATTGTTGTTGTTATCATTATTATTATTATTATTATTATTATTATTATTATTATTGCTAGACATGCTTTGCTCAGAATTAACAAGTATTTTACTGTTTGGACCGGAATTTGTATCAGATGAACAAACTTGAGTTCCAACACTCCTGCTTTGCTCAGACACCCCAATCTGCAGTAATGATGGTGCACCCTGTCCAACACCACTGTCATCTGGGACATTATCGACTGCTCTTGATCCCCCTGACACAAGAGGAAATGACAATAAAAACTGAGCTGTTGGTGAAATTGATTCAGAGCAATGACCAGTAGGAACATTCAAAGATGCAAACAGATCACCTGCAAATTCAGAGCCACTACAGTGACAGCTTCCAAAGAGATTATGACAGTCTCCCTTAGCAGTTTCTAAAACTCCATCATTTTCCTTTTCATTTACTTGTGAACTTGTGGGCTTTACATCATCAGTGCTTTCATTTTTTTCAGCCTGCCTTTGTGCCTGGTTTGACTTTGCCTGTTGCTCAGAAACTAATTCTTCACTTCTTTTACTTGCACACATATCAATAGTCTTTTCCAGTTTTTGTTCCACATCATGGGACAAACCAGGCATCATTTTACCAGTGACAGTGTATTGTAGAGAATGGCTAGTATTATTCACTTCCTGGGTTAAATGAGTAGACTTTGTTAACTTTTGTTCTACATTCAGGCACTTGGATACCCCTATAACAGTCTTGAAGTCACAGGGTGAGTTATAATTATTATCACCCATGGAATTTTCAGATTGGATTGTACAAACACTGGAATTAGCCTCAGAAACTTGCTGTATATTATAAGACACTGATTCTTCCACTGGCTTTGTGCTTTTAAGACCTGTAACTGAAACACTTTCAGATGATGCTGACACACAGTCTGTAACTGATGATACAACAGTACAAATGTCCTTAAGCTGCTTGTAGAGTGCTGTTCCTGCAAGTAAGGGTGCACCACTACTTTTGGAGCTGTTTGTATTTTCTATGGCTGATGGTGAAGTTCTTTTTGAGGTAATACCATGTGGAGATACAGGGGGGATTTCAGCACTACTGCTGTAACTAATAGCCTGTTTACTGCTAGCTGAAGGTTGTTCCTTATTTAATGTTTCCTCAGAATGAAGCTGAGACGCAAACAGGATGGTTGCATCAGAGAAGGAATTACCACTAGTTGAATTAGTAGCACTATCCAATGACACCTTCGGTAACTCTTCCGATATCAATGTAACTTTTTCTGCTGGAGGTGGTGTCTTACTCTGACAATTCTCAGTTACAAGTGTATTGTCCTGGCCATTAGTACTTTTTGCTAGTGACTCAGTGGGGCTTCTGACATTATCTGCAAGTTTTGTTAAATTTTCAGGAACACCTTCATTTAATACTGTTTTGGAAGTGATACCACTAAAGCAGTTGAGATCTGTATCTGAAATTGGTGCTGGAAAACCCTTTTCTTGTGACACCTTCTGATAGTCACTTCTTGCTTTCATTTCTGACTCACAACTATTCTGATCAGTTGCATTTTTTTCATTTTCTGGTGTAGCCTCAGTGTTCAAACTCAATCCTCCTTCCTGGAGAGTTCCTTGTGCCTTTGATTCATAAACTGTTAATTGTGAACCATCACTTATTTCTTTTGCAGTTTTGTCAACTTTCTGTTCATCCTGTGATGTGGGACACATATTATTTAACAGTGTAAAATCAGACTTCTCATTTATAGTTGGTTCCTTTACTGTTCTTGTTCCCTGACAATTTGTATGTTCCCGAGTGCTTTGTAATTCTCTACTCCCATCTGGTTCATTAAAAATCTGCCGAACACTCTGGTCTAACCAAGTATTCTGAACCAAGTTACACTTCTCGGAATATTTTTCTTGCAATAAGGAGCTACACAAAACATTATTAAAACTGTCATTATCTACACTACTTTTAGCAGCTGAGGTAATATGGTTCATAACATCAAGAAGTTCTTCAGGGACAGATGCATTCTGATCTTCCACACTGTGTTCTGAGGTAGCTGATGAACAGGATCCAGCATTTTGAGTGCTTTCTGATGTTGCATTTGTCACTGAGGTCTTTAATAAAGGTTTTGTTTTACACAATGAATCTACACTATAGCTCACATGACTAGGCAATGTAGATACAACAGTACTTTTAGTATTAGATTTTATCACTGAATCTGAGGTAGAGCATGACTGTTTTGAGGTAGATTCTTGATCAGACAAATTTGTAAACAAATTCACTTCAGTCTTTCCATTAACTTCTTTGCCTTTCTTCCTAGTTAGCTGGTAAGATTCTGGTATATCATCATCACCCCTTTTTCTTTTGTTTCCACCATCTGCGTTATTGGATGTTATTTCTGATGTTTCCACTGTGATTTTGTTTTCATCTAATGGGATTGGTTTATCAACGTTATCAACCTTTTCACAGTCAACAACATTTCCCATATCCCCACTGGTTGTAGTACTCAGTTCACATGAGGTACCTGAGCAAATGTCAACATTGCTATGGGAAGACACACTCATTTCTCTATCGTATTGCCCATTGCCAATTTGCATTTCAAATGGAGGTCCACTTGTAGCATTAATTTCAAATGTTGGAATTATATTTTCTGTAGATTTATGATGACTGTCATTAACATTTATGCCTCCACAATCTTCATTTAATTTTTTTATGTTGGAAGATCTTGGACATTTCTCCTGCTGCATTTTTGCAAAAACATCTGCTGCTTCCGCCATATCCACATTATCACCAGTGGCTTTACTTTTAGGATGATCTTCTGTCATCTTCTGACAGGCTTGCTGGCTTTTATCACAACTGATGCTGTTAACAGATTGATCAAACTTTGTTGTTATAATGTGGCTAGTACGTACTTTGTCAAAAATATCATCATGAGCTTCACTTTTGTTCTTTTCCTGTCCCAGCATGGTTGTATTTGCTTCTGTTTCAACAGCAGGTGCTACTCCAACATTTTCGTGTGCAGGTGCTTGCTCACGTGCATCTGATAATGTAAATTTATTATCATACACAATAATGTTCAACCCGTTTTTTTCCGTAGAAAGTGACTCAGTTGGTCTAGCATTTCCTCCTACATTGACTTTTCTTGCACTGATTGGCTTTTGCACAAGATGCACATTTTTCTTGATTTTGTGATTTTTGCTTGTGTCACGAGTAGCATTAACTGTTCCCAGTCTGTTGGTAGAACTACTTTTGCTCTTCGTACCTGGGACATCTTTGCTTGGACATGCAGACCGAGGCACAACAGGATGATTAACACGTGTTTTATGCGCTGCCACTGGCCTGCAAGAAAACAAAAATGAATGAAAAGTGCTCCTACATAACTTCAACACACATTAACACTATGAATGTGTGAAACAGTACAAAATCTTCCTGACTGGATGGAAAGACCAATTTCATGGTTGCTATGATTTAGCAATTTGTTACAAGCCACAAACATGATCACGCAAAATAACAAAGGTTACAATAAACAATATTCAAGTTCATAATGCAGTACTGAAACCCAGTCACATTCTTAAGTTCTTTAGTTAAAATATTACAAAGCAAACTACAATCTTAATATAATAAGACGTCTTAAGTAATTGTAAATTATTACATACTACAAACAAAGAGAAAAAAGACAACAGGAATATACACCTTTCTGCATAACTGATTTAATTATGTGATATTTAAAGTTTTATGGATCATAAAGCAATCACATATTATGAGGGACATTTCATAAATAATGCACAGATTGGTATTACTGTGGATTGTTTGAAGCAACAACAATGAAAATTACATCAGATGTAGTTAGGAGCTTAAGGAAGAAGCACATTTTCGTTTTTTTGCAGTGTACTCTAAAATAAAATTGGTGAGAGGTAAAATGGATCCTTTAGGGGCCTCGGATACTGTATCTGTTGAATACCTTAAGTTGTACATTAAGATTGAATTTTACGCAGCAATAACCCGACAGAAATCCACAGTGCATTAAGTGAAGTTTGTGGTGAGTTTTCGGTAGACCGTAATACAGTTTCAGATTGGTTTAATCATTTTCTCGGTGGTTGTATGAGCATAGATGATAATCCAAGACCCAGAAGACCAAAAACGTCAACAGATGAACTAAGTGTGAAAGTTGTGGCAGGTGCTCTTGCAGAATACTGCAGCACTACTAGTGAGGAACTCTCTGAAGCTACAGGAATTCCCCCAACATCAGCATTCTGTAATCTGACAAACGATTTGAAGAAGAGAAAAATTTCTGCCAGATGGTTCTCACATTCTTGACTGCTGAAGAGATGCAGAAATGCCTGGACATTTCTACCTTGCTCAAATAATGATTCAACCATGGAGGTCAAGGAGTCTTATGTCAAATTGTTGCTACTGATGAAATATGGATTAGAGACTTTGAACCAGAGTTGAAATCGCAGTCCAAAGAATGGAGAGCATCAGAGTCTCAACACCCAAAAAAATTTTGATGTGCTCAATCAAAGCTCAACAAATGATGACTTTTGCTTACAGTCACCAAGGAATAATCAAGACAGGTGGAGTTCCATGTGGAACAAGTGTCAGAGCAGTCTATTATCATACTTTCATGTAACACTTGTGCAGGACAAGTCTTGCATCTAGGTCTACTAAGGCTCATATCCCTGTAATAGAGCTAGATGCAAGACCTGACCCATACAGCCTCTCACTAACACCTGCTCCAGCCTGGTCACAAACATCACCTATCCCACCAAAGACAGGGCTACCTGTGAGACCAGTCATGGGATCTACTAGTTTAGCAGCAACCACTGCGGTGCATTCTATTGGGGCATAACTACCAACAAGGTGTCTGTACGCACGAATGGCCACCGACAAACTGTGGTCAAGAAACAGCTGGACCACCTTGTGACTGAGCACACCTCACAACATGATGTTCTTCATTTCAATGACTGCTTCACAGCTTGTGCCATCTGGATCCTTCCCACCAACACCAGCTGTTCTGAATTGCGCAGGCGGGAACCCTCCCTGCAATATATCAGACTTTCCCGTAACCCTGCTGGCCTCAACCTTTGTTAGTCATTGTCCTTAACCACATAGCCTCTTCCCTGTTTACATTCTGTCACTACACAGCCCTTTATTCCACCAACACACCCAGGCTTTTTACTTCTCTCCTTTTCCGCTACCTCCCTTCTCTCCCGCACCCTCCAACTAACCTCCCAACAGCATCTGGCTGCCCTACCCCAGCTTGCTCCGACAAAGCTGCACTTCACCATCCCCCACCCCTACCCTGCCATCCCTCTCCCTCCCTGCTCCAGCCTCCTCTTTACTCCCACCACCCAGTTGCTTCTCCCATTATGCACTGCTGCTCGCAGTCTGGCTTCAGCTGCCGAAGACTGTAGTCATATGTATGTGAGCTGCATTTGTGTGAGTGTGTGTGTATGTTGTTTATTTTAGACAAAGGCCTTGTTGGCTGAAAGCTCACTTTCTGACAGTCTTTTTGTTGTGCAACTCAGCATCTCCACTATATGGTGTGTAGTAAATATCCTTTTTGTAATATTTTTACATTCCAACCTGAATTTTCCATTGTTTGGAATATGAAATGCATCACTAGCTCGGGGCATTTTTCCAGAGGGACTGAAATACGCCATTGTTAAGCCCCTCTTTAAGAAAGGTAATAAGAGAGATGTCAATAACTACCGACCTGTTTTACTACTGACATCATATTCCAAAATCTATGAGCAGGTGATGTATTCTCGAATAGTATCTCACCTCAGTAACAACATATCCTCACTAGTCACAGTTTGTGTTTCAGAAGAGTTGCCCTATTGAGAATGCCATTTACATTCACACTCACCTAATATCACAGGCATTAAATAATAAAATACAGCTGGTTGGTATTTCCTGTGACCATCTGTGGCATTTGACTGAGTGAATCATAGTATTCTCCTAGATAAATTGAAGTTTTATGGGATTGGTGGTACAGCCAACCAGTGGATAATCTCATATCTAACCAAAAGAATGCAGAAAGTTTTACTTAGTAATTCAAAAAATATTGTCCAGGGACATAATTCTGACTGGGGAGAAATCACATATGGAATTCCCCAAGGTTCAATGCTAGGGTCACTGCAAACATTAGTGTAACCAATCCAAGCATACATACAGAAACAGAAGAAATGCTAAACAATGTTCTTAGAAGTACCACTCAGTGCTTTTCTGCGAATGGTCTCAACCTCAGTTTTAAAAAGACACAACACATTCAGTTCTGCACATCTAGGTGTACTAAACCAATGATAACTGTAACACATGGAGGAAAAAATTAAATAGGGTGGAAACTTCAAAATTCTTGTGTGTCCATATTGATCAGAATTTAAACTGGAATAACACATTTTGGGACTCCTAAAAACTTAGCTCAAGCACATTTGCACTTTGCATCATTGCAGATTTTGGGGAGAGGCAAATCAATAAGTCGACATATTTCGCACCTTTCCATTCAATAACGTCATATGGAATAATGTTCTAGGGTAACTCATTTTTAACCCACTAGCGCCATGCGTTGCCATATGGCAATGTTTGTAACACTTTTTTAAAATCGTTGATTCCACAACATCAACGAAGCGAGAGTGTTGACAGCACTGGATTTCGTTCCGCAAGACTGTAAAGATCACTACAATGCAACAGTTTTAACAATACATTTAAATTCTGCGGCGTAAGCAGTGTTGGAAGTCGTTGTTTGCTGAACGACAAAGCAATATGGAGTATAAGTTTGAGTAAGTATGTTTTACACAGTAACTTACAATATATAATTTGGTTTTGTAGTATGGTTGTGCTTTACAAACTCACATATATATTCTTTGGAGGTTACTGCTTGCTGTGAAATAAATTACGTTCATTTAGGCCATTTGAACGTTGGTGATGCCATATGGCAACGCTAGGTGCTTGTACTCAGTAAAAGGACGAATTTACTCTTTTTTGTTTTAGAAGACGTTTATCGCTTGCTGAGGTGCTGGAGATTCTTTATAATGCCAAGAAAGATCGGGAATATTTTGAGACAGCAATAGAGAAGAATGATGGATTATTGTACGTGCGGTCACTGGACAACTCAGTTGTCACAATGATCTCTTCTTCATGTGGTACACAAGAAGTTGGCCAAGTCAAGAGATTCTCGCAACTAAGAAAGCGAAATATAATGATTCCCAGACCAAAACTTGTAGCCAAATATAATACATATATGGGAGGTACTGATCAGATGGATCAGAATCTAGCATGCTATCGCATTGCAATAAGAAGCAAGAAATGGTACTGCTGTCTCTTTACATGGTTGTTAGATGTTGCCATACAAAACAGTTGGATTTTGTATAATAAAGCAAGAAAACAAACTATTTCTCGGCTTGATTTCACGACAGAAGTAGCAATAGTGTACTTGCAAAGACACCAAGCTTTACCAAAAGGAGCCGGGAGACCATCTGCATCAAGGGCATGTTCCGACAGCCATATATCAGATTCAAAGATTCGATTAGGTTTGATAAGACCGACCACCTCGTCCAGCACAAAGAAGGAAAGAAGAAGAAAAGGTGTGCACACAAGGACCGTAAATCTATTGTGAGAACAATGTGTTCAAAGTGTAATGTGGGATAGTGTATTGACTGTTTTATTCCATTTCATGTAAAATAATGCTGAGTTCAAGGTTTGATTTTTGTTTATTAATTGTACTGTGTTATAAAGTATCAATAGTATGATTAAGACTGAATACTAAATCTGAACAAAACTTATATATGTAATAAGAAATTTCAAGAACCTACTTATTTTAGTTGAAGTTGTAATCCATATAAATTTAGGTAGTGAAAGCCCCTAGCGTTGCCATATGGCAACATCAAACATCTCGCTAATGGTGGTAATGACTTTCATCGAAACAACTCTGTTGTGCAATTTATGCCTTTTACAGAATTAATAACGCATTTTTTTTTTCAAAAAATCACGAAAAAATTAATTCCAGCGCTATGGGGTTGAGAAAGAAAGTCTTCATTCCTAAAAAACATGCTGTAAGAATAATATGTAGTGCTCACCCACAATCATTTTGTAGAGTTAAATGAGTAGGGCATTTTGACTACTGCTTCAGAGTATATTTATTCCCTCATGAACTTTGTTGCAAATAATCCACTACAGTTCAAAAGGAACAACAGTGCAAATAGTCACAATACAAGGAGGAAAAATGCCGTTCATTACTCCACATTTAAGTGGCTTTTAGTGCAAAAAGGGCTGAACAATGCTGCAACAAAAATTTTTGACCACTTACCTAGTGATATAAAATATTGAATAGACAGCAAAGGAAAATTTGAAAGCAAACTGAAAATGTTTATCCTTGAAAATTCGTTCTGTTCTGTAGAAGAATTTCTATTATTGTAATGTGTAAAAAGTTGTGGGAAGGAATTACTCACTCACATCTGTTTATTAATAAATAAATAAAATTAAAAAACTTATATATGTTCATCATGTAGCCATATTTACAAATTAATTTGAAAGATAATGTAAAATGACTTGTTCCACATCATTACAATTTATTGTGCAAAATGAACATGAAACATGAAACTAATTAGTTAACTAGGCTTTCTGCAAAGTGCTGCATTCACTTAAGTCATTCTCACTGATGTCGTGTTTTTGCTTTACCTAGTTGCTTAGTGTCTGTCCAATGTGGTACCGGATCAAATAGACCCACAGATCATTTGGTATTTGGTCATTAATGACACCATCTATTGAACTCGTTACAAGACGAAAACTGTAGAACCTTTCCTCTTGCCACGTTCTTACTCAGCAAGCCACTGTGAAGTGCACGGAAGATGGTACCTCTCATTGTACCAGTTATTAGGGCTGCTTCTTGTTCCATACAAGTATGGAGTGTGGGAAGAACGATTGCCTAAAACAACTCTGTGCATGCTGTAATAGTCAGTCTTGTCCTCACGATCCCTTGATACTCACTTAAAGGTGGATCTTGAAATTTTGGAAGTAAACATAGATGGGAGAGCTTGCGTCTATCTTCAAGCATCTGTCAGTCCAGTTTCTCCAGCATTTCTGTAAGGCTCTTGCTCCGATCAAAGAAACTTGTGACTACATGTGCTGTCCTATTTTCATACAGTATCCCACTGTTAGCCCTGTTTCATGCGGGTCCCACACACTTCAGAAATATTCTACGATGGGTTGCACAAGGGTTTTTTAAGCAATTTGTTCTGTAGACTGATTGCATTTTCCTAGCAACCTATCAATGGACTGAAGTGTGCCATCTGCTTTTCCTACGATGGAATCTACGTAATCATTCCATTTTAAATCCCTGAAAATTGTTACATCTAGGAATTTGTAAGAAATGTCTAATTAATCGTTTATTTTCATTTAGTGATGCACATAGTTTTACTTTTCTGAACATTTACAAAAATTTGCTAAATTTCTACAACTTTGAAATCTTATCAAGAAATGACTAAAAATTTGGGCAACTTTTTCCCGACAATAATTCATTATAGATAACAGTCCCAATTGTAAAAAGTCTAAGATTACAATAAATATAAAATCTACAACATATACAACAAGGAACTCATCACACTGAAATTACTTCCATGCCTGCTCAGGACTTTCTATCCAAAATAACTTGCTGTGTCCTCCCTATCAAGAAATCTTCAATCCAGTCGCAAACTTCACTCAATGTCCCACACAACTGCACTTTCAGTAGTAACTGTAGAAGTGGCACCGAAGTCAATAAATACTGCATCCACCTCCCTGGCTACATTCATGGCTTTCAGAATGTCTTGTGAGAAACGTGCAAGTTGGGCTGTCTGTGATCAATGTTCTCAGAATTGATGCTGGTTGGCATAGAGGCTGTCATTCCGTTGGTGGTACCTCACTACATTTGAATTAACAAGTTTAAGGATTCTACAACAAACAGATGTCAAGGATATTGGACAGTAGTTTTATGGGCCACATGTGGTACCCTTTCAGTAGACAAGTATGGCCCATGCTTTTCCAAATACTGAGCAAGGCTTTCTGTTCAAGAACTGTACAGTACACGGAAGGGTTCACGGTATAATGCTGTACATCAGATTTTGACAAAAATGAGTTTAGTACTATGTTAACAATATAGGAAGAGAGAGAATGATACTACTGCAAAGAAGACACTTCAAGCTGTAGACAGGCACGATTAAAAGACACTTTCAGCCACAGTGTTCGTCAGTACACACACACACACACACACACACACACAAAGCAAGAACACCTCACGCACACACGACTGCTATCTCCACCATCTCGTGCTGGAATGCAACATCATGTGGGATGCAAGCAACAATCTGGAGGGGGTGGGGAAATGGAGAGGGATAGTAGTGTATGGGTGGGTAGAGAGACGAATGCTGTCTGGTGGAGTGTGCAGGGACTAAGACTCCAAGTCTCAGGGGGTTGTGGGCAGCGAGGTGGGGAAAAAAAAGGAACAAAAATGAGAGGAGTGGAGAAAGATAGCTGGATTCATTGGCAGAGGACTGCAAATAAATAAGGTGCGAGACGAGAATGGGGAGGAGATGATAGGACTTAGGGGTGAAAACTGTTGGGTGGAGGGTGTGAAGACAGTATGTTACCATAGGCTGAGGCCAGAATAATTACGAGAATGGAGAATGTGATGTAAGGAGTGATGTAAGGATAATTCCCATCTGTGTAGTTCAGAAAAGCAGGTGGTGGAGGGAAGTATTCAGATGGCTCGGATAGTGAAGCAGCTACTGAAGTCAAGTGTGTTATGTTCAGCTGCATGTTGTTCCCCAGGGTGGTCTACTTTGCTCTTGGCCACAGGTTGGCGGTGGCCATTCATCGTGGTGGACAACTGGTCAGTTGTCATTTTAAATCCCTAAAAATAGGGAGTGCTTGGTTGAAGAATTGGCCACGATTTACACCGGGGTCTTCCACAAGGATACAATCCTTGTGGGCTGGAGTTGGGATTGAGAATGGCATAGTGATGGACTAGGCTGTTGTGGAAGTTGGGTGGGCAACGGAAGACCACTTTAGGAGGGGTGGGAAGTATCTCAGATAGGATGTACCTCAGGTAATCAAAGCCCTGGCGAATGATGTGGTTCAGTTGTTCCAATTGGGGCTGGTAATGAGTGATGAAGACACTCCTTTCAAGTGTGGTGGAGGATTGGGGTTGTGAGGGGAAATTGCACTGGAGATCTGTTTGCCAACTAGGTCTAGGAGATAGTATCTGGAGGTCTTGCCCAGAGCCTCAGCATATTGCGCAAGGGAGTTTTTGTCACTGCAGATACACCGTCCCCTCGTAGGCAGGCTATATGGAAGGGATTTTTTGGTGTGAAAGGGACGACAGCTGTCAAAATACAGGTACTGTTGGTGGGTTTAATGTGGACAGCGGTGAGGATGGAGCCATCATAGAGTAGGGGGTTAACATCTAGGAAGGTGCCAAGCCAGTTTGAGGAGGACCACGTAAAGCAGATGGGAGAGAATGTGATAATGTTGTGAAGAAACAAAGCTAGGTTGTCTTGGCTGTGGGTCCAGATCAAGAAGATACAATCAATTAACCTGAACCACGCTAGGAGTTTGGTGTTTTGGGAGATTAGGAAGGTCGCCTCTAGATGACCCGTAAAAAGGTTGTCATAGAAGGGTGTCATGTGGGTGCCTAAGACTGTGCCGCAGATTGATTTACATACCTTCCCTTCAAATGAGAGGTAGTTGTGGGTTAGGATATTGCTAGTAAGGTATATGAGGAATGAGGTAGTGGGTTTGGAGCCTGAAGGACGTTGGAAAATGTAGTGTTCAATAGAGGTAAGAGCAGAAAAGGTAGTGATCAATAGTGGTAAGACCATGGGCATGAGGGATGTTGGTGTGTAAGGAGATGGCGTCAACAGTGACGAGTAAAGGGGTGGGGATGATGGAGAGTCAGTGAAAGAAGTGGTTGGTGTCTTTGATGTGAGAGACTAGATTACGGACAATTGCTTGGAGATGTTGGCCAATGAGTGCCGAAATTCTTTCAGTGGGCGCACAATAACCAGCCACAATGGGATGCACGGAATTGTTGGGTTTGTGGATTTTGGGGAGCATGTAGAAGGTGGATGTGCAGGGTGTGAAACGTAACAACCCATTAAGACCCACTTAAAATGAACATTTTCCAGTCTAATTCAGGATCGCACATGTAAACAAAATATGTAACTTGGCTAGAAAAAATTATAACTGAAAAATAACTGTTTAATCTCATTCACTTCAAAGTGTAGAAGCTCTGTAAATGAAGGGAACAATTCCCATGAAGGGAATCTCTAGTAATTAATAAAAAACTGTAAATGTATTATTGTAATTTCTTATTCGAGAAGTTATTCTCGAATAAAACAACAGACATGTACTAATATCGTAGTGTACTAGCTGTCCTAAAATATACCCACATTTATATATGTATTTTCAATTTTTCTATGTCAATTTTGATTGTTAATTAATCAAAAAATTATTCTAAACAATGCCGAGGATTGTTCGGGATTGTTAAGAAAGTATTAATAGTTACAGCCATGTTGGCAAATGGAGTCGGTACTTTGTGAGATGTTGGACAGAAAGCATGTAGCTAGTTGTGCATAATTTATTTCATTATTGTAAGTACATTACAACTTATTTCAGATTAGTCTAGATGCCTTTATTTACTTTGAGATTGCAATTATTTAAAAAATAACTTAATATTTTTTTTTTTTTTTTTTTAACATAGCTGATATCTAGGATTTCTGCTGCAACAGATTGCCGGCTACGATGATTAAAACCAACGCATAAGAATGTTATAGGTGTCACAGGAATGAGGAGGCAAATGAATACAGGGTAGTGGTTCTAGGAAGGACCTAAAGCCTTAAGCAGGTTGGATAATTTATGGAGATGGTGTCTGGAATGCTCCTCCAGCCTAGTCCCACATCCCGTTTCGCAAATTCTGCCTAAACCATGTAATCCTTCCAAACGGCCTAACTGTAAAGATTCCTTTCTCTGTATCTAAACCCTCCTTTCAAAATGCCCTACACCTTTTCAGATTCCGCCAATCCTTGGCCCTCACAAACCTGGTACTGCAAAAACTCATCTCCACGGCACAAGCATCCCAGAACCATCTCTTCTCCCTCTACAAGACACTACTATTGCATAATCCCTACTCCAAACATCACATCTCCAAAATTGTATTCCTTGCTCTCCAGCACCTGGAGGAGCAATCCAGACACCACTTCCTTGAATTATCATACCTGCTGACATCCTACTGCCACCTTGGGGCACTACTAACCAGCCCCTATCATACCCACAGTGTTCCTCCTCATCCACCCCTCATAGCAGCTAAACCCTGCCTAGCTTACCTTTGCCACATTCCCCAAAACTCCCTACCAACCCTCCACCAAATCCAGGGCCTAAACGTTCCCATAACACATAATCTTTCTACCTGAACCCTGAGCTCCACAGAAGTTTCAGTCCTATCCAAAGGCCTCACTTTTAGCCCTACACCCAAATTTAACCTTTCTGGACTTGTCAAAGTCCTACTCTCCTCCTCCAGATATCTGCAATGGCAGCACTTCTTTGCCACCAATCCCTCCAACCAAAACCACCCTAATGCCAACATTGAGCCCTGCCTCTTCCACTTTGTACCACAATCCAACCGTGATCCTCCCTCCCCTCCCACCTAACTAACTGATGGTCACCTTCCAGGAATTCCTCACTATCCTTCCCCAGATCCCTTACTCAGAACACCAACCTTTCAGTAGGAGAAAGAACAGCCACACACAACCTTAAAACAAATCCTGGCCTTAAAAAAAAAAACTTCAATCCCTGCTTAAGGCCTTAAGCTCTTCCTAGAACATCTCCCCTGAATTCATTTCCCTCCTCACCCCTATGACACCATGCACATCTACCTTCTACATGCTCCCAAAAATTCACAAACCCAACAATCCTGGCTGATTATTGTGTGCCCACTGAAAGAATTTCAGCACTCATTGGCCAACATCTCCAAGCAATTGCCCATAATCTAGCCTCCCACATCAAAGACACCAACCACTTCTTTCACCGACTCTCCATCATCCCCACTCCATTACTTCCTGGATCCCTGTTGACACCACCTCCCTACACACCAACATCCCTCATGCACATGGTCTTACCACTATTGAACACTACCTTTTCCAACATTCTTCAGATTCCAAACCCACTACCTCATTCCTCATACACCTTACTAGCTCTATCCTAACCCACAACTACTTCTCGTTTAAAGGGAAAGTATGTAAACAAATCCACGGCACAGCCTTGGGCACCCACTTGGCACCCTACTATGCCACCCTTTTACAGGCCATCTACAGCCGACCTTCCTAGCCTCCCAAAACACCAAACTCCTAGTCTGGCTCAGGTTAATTGATGATATCTTCTTGATCTGGACCCACGGCCAAGACGACCTATCTTCGTTCCTTCACAACATCAACATGTTCTCTCCCATCCGCTTCAAGTGGTCCTCCTCAAACCAGCATGGCACCTTCCTAGATATTAATGTCCTCATCACTGATGGCTCCATCTGCACCTCTGTCCACATTAAACCCACCAACCACCAACAGTACCTGCATTTTGACAGCTGCCATCCCATTCACATCAAAAAATCCCTCCCATGTAGCCTGGCTACGAGGGGATGGCGTATCACAGTGACAAAAACATCCTTACTCAGTATGCTGAGCGTCTCAGCAAGACCTCCAGATACAGGCATTATCTCCCAGACATGGTCAGCAAACAGATCTCCAGTGCAATTTCCCCTCACAACCACAATCTTCCACCACCCTTAAAAACCAGCCACAAAGGAGTGTCCCCTTCATCACCCAATACCACCCTTGACTGGAACAACTGAACCACATCGTTCGTCAGGGCTTTGATTCCCTACCATCGTGCCCCGAAATGAGGTACATCCTATCCGAGACACTTCTCACCCCTCCTAAAGTGGTCTTCTGTTGCCCACCCAACCTCCGCAACATCCTAGTCTATCAATATGCCGCACCCAATCCCAACCCCTTCCTACAAGGATCATATCCTTGCGGAAGGCCCAGGTGCAAAACCTGCCCAATCCACCCACCAAGCCCGCCTATTCCAGTCCAGTCACAGGTTTCTCCTATTCCAGTCCAGTCACAGGTTTATCCTACCCCATCAAGGGCCAAGCCACCTGTAGAAGAGCCATGTCATTTACCAGCTCTGCTGTAACCATTGCACAGTTTTTTATATTGGTATGACTATCGACCAGCTGTTCACCAGGATGACTGGCCACTGCCAAACTGTGGCCAAGAGCAAAGTAGACCACCCTGTAACACAATATGCAGCTGAACATAACACCCTTGATTTCAGCAGCTGCTTCACTACCCAAGCCATCTGGATCCTTCCCTCCATCGCCAGCTTTTCTGAACTGTGCAGATGGGAGTTTCTCTTACAGCACAATCTCCACTCTCGTAATTATCCCAGCCTCAAACCATGGTAACATACTGTCCCCACACCCTCCACTCAACAGTTTCCACCCCTTATGTCCTATCATCTCCTCCCCATTTTCTTCTCCCACCCCGTTTATTTGCAGCCCTCTTCCAATGCATCCATCCATCTTTCGCTGCTCCTCTCATTCTTTGTTCCTTCTTTCCCCACCTCACCTCCCTGCCCCACAACCTCCTGACTGCACCTGTTGGAGTCTAGTCCCTGCACACTCCACCAGACAGCATTCATCTCTCTCCCCACCCGTACACTGCTATCCCTATTCTTAACCCTTCCCCTTTACCTTCCCCACCCCCTCCAGATTGCTGCTTTCATCCCCACATTATGTTGCATTCCAGCTCGAGATGTTGGGAGTTGGTAGTCAAGTGTGCATGAGGTCTGCTTGCTTTTGTGTGTGTGTGTGTGTGTGTGTGTGTGTGTGTGTGTGTGTGTGTTTACTGACAAAGGTTGTGGCCAAAAACCTTTTAATCATGCCTGCCTGCAGCTTGATGTGTCTTGTCTACGGTAGGTAGCAGTCCATCTTTATCTACGTTGTTGATATTCCTATCTGGGTTTTGCATGTATAGAAACTGCTCTCTTTTAGCTGGCATAGTGATTTATGTGCTTGTATGCACAACAGCATCACAGATGGCACCACAAGTTCTACTGTGAAATGTTTTGAGTGATACATGTTATGGCAAAGTAAAGAAGTGAAGCAAGTCTAATTTGCACCCCAGTGCCATTAAACAAAATCAGATTTTCTGTTCCACCATTGAGAAGATTTCCTTGTTTTATTATTATTATTATTATTATTATTTTGTAGAGAAGTTTGTTTTATTTTAACATTGACAAAACTGGTTTCGGGTAATTTTTGTATTATAACAATGTCTAACTTGAATTCAGAGAAATTTTGTCTCATAATATTGTCTAAATTGTTTTCATATAAATTTTGTACGATAATATTGTCTAGACCAGTGTCTCTCAAAGCAGGGCCCATGGACCTCTGGGGGTCTGTGGGACCTAGCCAGGGGGTACATGACATCTAAAAATTGAAATGCATTGTAATAACATAGTACTCACAGCTGTTATGCAAGAAGTATTTTTCACTTACTAAAAAGAAAGAAATTAGAAATTATACCAACATTTGTACATTTAAATGTTTTCCTACTTTCTGCCCTGAAGCCAGTTGACCACTGCATAGAACTATTTCAATTGAGAGAAATTCTTTCTTTATTAGAGCACTTTTTCAAAAGCAGTTGTACATTTAACTGCACAATGCCTCAGATTTCAAGTGGCAGGATGCTCCCACTACCACCTCCTAAATTATTTCATAGATCTGCCGTTACGAGTAACTCTTGACTTAAATTCTGTGTGGTTAATGTAAAATTGTCTTCGAAGATAGATCCCAACATAGAAATATGAAAATTGCTTTGATTCAATCAATTTGTGTAAAGATTACAAATATCAAAACAACATACATAAACGACATTGCTTTCTCACTGCTTCTGTTCCAGCAAGAATAAGAACAACTCTGAAACTATAATACTGCACTGTGGTCTTATTATTGTTGGAGCAAAAATTTTAGGCTTCTTTATTTTCCACAAGTGATCAATTAAAAAATAAAACTTAGGACTTCCTGTATTGCTAAGCAGCAAGAGAAAATACATTCAACAGTGTTCTTTTTTCTTCAGTAGCAAGATCATGTGATAAGACAGGAAAAACATGTTTTAACTGCCCCTCACCTTTTCAAGTTTGTATTGCCACTTTACAAACCCCTGATGTTTTCGAAGCTAGATAAAATAATAAGCTTGATCGCGCTCATTTTCTTTGTCAACTTAACTCAAGTGGAATTTCAGTATGATGTTACCGCACACACCTCTGGCCTCAACAAATGGCATACGTCATGTTTTTCCCCTTCAACATCCTATTGAACAACAGACAAGGAAAAAAGTTTTACTGGAAAAAACCGGTATTAGAGACAGTCATAGATGTCTCGTGTTCACGGTATAACACATCCCACATGAGTGGAGAGGGATAAACAGCAGATGTATACACACTGATCAGTCATCAGCCACTCATTTCCTGAAGTGGCCAACATTTTCTAGTGTGGCATTAATTGTTAGGTTTGTAATGGATTGATGGTTGGAATAATCTGCAGTGAAATGAAAGACTATTGGTGATGTTTAAGTCAGACAATGCTTCTGCAAGCAGTCTTTCATGCTTGCTAGCTACGACAAGTGAATGTGAAGAAAAGAAGAGAAAACTATGCAGGTAATGTGATGACTATCTTTGTTATGGATTTACATACATACGCAGTGATGACAGCCAACAGCTGCGAAAGTTATGTGTAAAAATAATGCAAGTGATGCAGCTGCTAAGGAAATAAAACTAAATTCCCCATTCCAACAATACGGTTAAAAGAAGAACTGACAATATGTCTTTCAATGTAAAAGAACAATTAATTTCAAATCCCCAGGCAGAAAAGCTTAGAGAAACCAAGAATGAAGAGTGATAAATTTCAGATTCTGGTTCAGAATACCATTCATTCAAAAGTGAGTCTAATTAATTTTATTTTATTCCTTACAACTTGGTGAATGTACAGACATAGATAGAGAAGCAAATCTGTTGGTTTTCACCCGCTTTGAGTGTAATGAGACAATCTGTGAGGCACTTTTGCTCTGTACGGAGATTCTTCGAACAATGATAGGAGATATGTTTTGTGCACTTAATGAGTTCACGATATTACATGGAATAAATGTGTAGCTACCACTCTGGATGGCCCACATACTTTTACTGGTTTGAAGACATGCCTAATGGCTTGGGTGAAACCTTTAGCACCAGAAGTAAAGTGTACTCACTGTTTCATACACAGAGAAGCTTTAGTAGCAAGAAAAATGCCTGAGGATTTGAAATGTGTTTTGGATGAAGTTACAAAACTTTTTAATTTCATTAAATCACAGTTTTATGTGAAGAATTTGGCAATGAACATACTGAAATGCACTGGTTGTCAAGAGGGAAAGCTTCATGTCATTTTTTTCAGCTGCGTGATGAAGTGTGCTTGTTTCTTTTAGACAAACAACATTCTTTTTCAAGCAACAAATTGTGGGATTTTGATTGGTTGTGTAAAGTGGCCTATTTAATGGATATTTTCTACTTTCTCAACGAACTTCATATAGACCTACAAGGAAGAAATGTTAATAACTACCAGGTTCAAGAGTAAAGTTGAAGCTACAATTAAGAAACTGTAGCTGTGAGCAGTACAAGTACAAAACAATAATCATACACTATTTGCAGTACTCAAGTATTTCACTGATTCTTCAGGTGAACAACTTTCTGCTGAACTTCACCAAACACCTGTAGGACACTTTAGCTGCAAGTTTTTCGGGAATATTTCCCTGTTCCACAACCTGGTTATTGTTGGATTGAAAATCCTTCTTCTAATGTAGAAATCCATGACATACAAGGAATGACTGTCTCTGACACAGAACAAGAACAGCCATTAGAACTACCATGCGATACTTCATGGAAGCACATTTTCAAAGAAAATGAACTTAGTAGTTTTTGGTTGTGTGTGTACTGTGAGTGTGAAGAATTGTCTAAAAAGCTTTGCAACACTTGAGGCCTTTCCCTATTAGTTATTTATGTGACCAGACCTTTTCTGTTCTCTGCAGTATTAATACCTTAAAGTGAATTTTCTTAATGTGGAATCGGACCTAGAACTGATGGTGACAAAACCTATTCCAGATTTCACTGGAATTATGGAAACCCCCCCTCCCTCCCCCACACACACACACAAATTTTTGATTACCATACTTATTGTACTCTGCTGTACTGTATTACTATATTACTGTACTGTTACCGTACTGTAATTTATAATATTTTGAAATGAAATTTTGTTCACCAGGCAACGATAGAGTATCTTAAGGATAAATTACTTATTGAATCATTTTTCTCGATCTTTTTCTTGTCATTGGTAACTCTAATTAGTACATTTTTTTAAATACCATGTGAAATTTTAGATAGCTTGTCCACAGATCACTTTCCACATAAAAAGGGGGTCTGAGTTATCAGAAAGTTTGAGAACCACTGGTCTAGACTGTTTTCAGCCAAGTTCTATATTGATTGGCGGCTCCATGGAGTGCTGTGAGCACAACGACCATATATGTTAAATTAAAAGGAGGTCAGCGTTGGCCGTAATATTGATGTTTTATTGATGGCAGAATCGATTTTCGATCACATAGTTATCACCTTCAGTGAGGATATGTACAAGAAGCGATAACAACATTGTGATCACTTCTCAGTTTTGGTTATTGATAACTTGATACCAGTGTCTGAGTTTAATTTGTACATATCAGCACTGAAGATGATAACTATGTGATCAAAAATAGATTCTGCCATCAATAAAACATCAATATTATGGCCAACGCTGACCCTCCTTTTAATTTTTAAGTTCTATATTGCTACACTGTTGTCTAAACCATTTGATTGTTACTGGTGTTTGCATGAGCTTATGATTTTGGTCAAATGAGTAATTCAGAAAAGCTTAGAGAAACCAAGAATGAAGAGCGAGAAATTTCAGATTCTGGTTCAGAATATCATCCATCCAAAAGCGAGTCTAATGAAGAATATGAGCAACAGCAATCACATGGCAGAAAATCACAGAGAGAAGATAGAAGACAGTAGGGAATGGCAATTGAGTCTCAATGTAGACAAGTGTAATGTGCTGTGGATACATAGAAATAAGGATCCTTTATCATTCAACTACAATACAGCTGGTCAGCAACTAGAAACAGTTAATTCCATAAATTATCTGGGAGTAGGCATTAGGAGTGATTTAAAATGGAATGATCATATAAAGTTGATCGTCGGTAAATCAGATGCCAGACTGAGATTCATTGGAAGAATCCTAAGGAAATGCAATCTGAAAACAAAGGAAGTAGGTTACAGCACACTTGTTCGCTCACTGATTGAATACTACTCACCAGTGTGGGATTCGTACCAGATACGGTTGATAGAAGAGATAGAGAAGATCCAACGGAGAGCAGGACGCTTTGTTACAAGATCATTTAGTAATCGCGAAAGTGTTACGGAGATGATAGTTAAACTCCAGTGGAAGACTCTGCACGAGAGACGCTCAGTAGCTCGGTACTGGCTTTTGTTGAAGTTTTGAGAACATACCTTCACCGAGGAGTCAAGCAGTATATTACTCCCTCCTACGTATATCTCGCGAAGAGACCATGAGGATAAAATCTGAGAGATTAGAGCCCACACAGAAGCATACCAACAATCTTTCTTTCCACGAGCAATACGAGACTGAAATAGAAGGGAGAACCGACAGAGGTACTCAAAGTACCCTCCGCTACACGCCATCAGGTGGCTTGCGGAGTATGGATGTAGAGGTAGATGTAGATGTAGATGAAAGTGAAAAGGAATTGAGGTGAAGCATACTATACCTAGAAAACGTAAATCACTTTCTGCTAAGGTCTTCTGTAATGATGATTGCCACTGTACACTACAATGTGCTTCAAAAATAATTGAAGAAGAAATTAAATTAATTTTTGATTGTTGGAGGAAAATGTATCTTTTATCTCTCAAAATGTCTAGATAGGCACTGATCAAATCAGAATCTCCTGCAGCAAGAAGACCACAAATAGTAACTTGACCTCAAAAGGCTATATTAATGAATATATCTCACAAAAGACGCCTGGAAGGTGTCCACGGGTTGCGCAGCATACCCATAGGCCGCCACCGCCGCCACCACGGCGTGCACCACTCACCACCATGCCTGACTCTCGAACACTAATCTGCTGGTAGTCAGTTGTGCACGTGTTTCCCCAGAGTTAAAGCATAAACAACACTGCCAACTGATTAATTTAAGTTTAGATTTATTTACAGTAGGTGCCAAAAATGATGTTCCTCTGTGGTATGAGCAGTATGACATCTGTACATGTTAGCAAACACGTGATGAATTTCGGTAGTCGAAATCTGGGAAATGACTAGCCAAACTCTGCCTTCCAACTCCCTGAGCATACGGGGATTTGTTGTGCAGACCCTGTCCTTTACCATTTCCAAAAAATAAAAGTCACATGGATTTAGATCTGGAGAACAAGAATACCAGTCAACTACCCAGTCATCAAAAACACTTTGTATTGCTGTCATAGAAGCACTGGTGATGTGTGGTCTACATCTACATCTACATTTATACTCCGCAAGCCACCCAACGGTGTGTGGCGGAGGGCTCCCTGGTCTTGTGGTCTTGCATTGTCCCGTATGAAATAGCCATACATCTTTATGTTAGGTCATAGCTCTAAAAAAAAGTGCAGTATATTGTTCACATAGCTGTCAGATCATATTGTTTTGTGGAAAAAGTTTGATCCAATAATTTTTCATGCACTAACCACACACCGCACTCCTGTTTTACATCATGCAGAGGTTGTTGATGTAATTCATGAGGATTTTCGGGGCTTTGATGTCAGTTGTTCTGAGAATTTACGTACCCTGACAAATACAGCCATGCTTCATCAGAAAGAAAAGCATCTCTGGATAAACTTCCCCATCATGCACAGACTGTAACAGCCAGCTGCAATAATGACATCGAGCAACGGTATCTCAGTCCTTCAGTTGACGCATTACTGTTACGAGGTTTGACCGGAAAATACGTATAAAAGTTGAATATTAACTTTATTTATTATTTATTTATTTATTTATTTATTTATTATTACAATATGGTCTCCTTCAAAGTACTCGCCCTGAGACGCGATACACTTCTGCCAACACCGTTTCCACTGTGGATAACATTGCTGAAAGTCTTAGCTGTGATGTTCAGTTGCCGTGTCGTTTCCGCCTTGATGGCTTCCACATCTCCCAAGTGCCGCCCCCGAAGCACCATTTTGCATTTCGAGAACATGAAGAAGTCACATGGGGCTAAATCGGGTGAATAAGGCGGGTGGTCTGTCACAGTGATTGACCTTCGGGCCAAAAACTCACGCACAATGAGCGAAGTGTGAGCACGCGCATTGTCGTGATGAACGATCCACCTGCCCCCTTTTGCCAACTCCGGTCAAACTCGGGCCACATGAGCTCTGAGACGTCTCAGAACTTCAACGTAAAAATTTCCGTTCACTCCATGGCCGGGAGGGACAAATTCTTTGTCAACATGCCCCTAGAATCAAAGAAAACAATCAACATTGTCTTCACATTGGACCTTGATTTTCGCGACTTTTTTGTTCTCGGTCCTCCTCCTAGTTTCCATTCCTTGCTTCGAGATTTGAGCTCCACATCAAATTCGTAAAACCAGGAATCGTCTCCAGTGATGACTCAGTTGAGAAAGTCCCCTCGTTCCTCTGCTTCCAACCAATCCTCACAGCAATCAACCCTCTTTGCTTTCTGTTCTGGCATCAAGAGCTTCGGTACGATTTTCGCACACAATTTCTTCATTTCAAGTTTTTGTGTCAGGATTTCGTGAATGAATGTTTTGAGGATTGACAGCTCGTCAGCAATCATTCTGACTGTCAATCTACGGTCTTTAAGAACACAAGCCCAAATTCGTTCAACATTTGCATCGGAACTCGATGTCGACGAACGTCCTGGGCGAGGGTCATCGTTCACTACTTCTCGCCCATCCCGGAACCTTTTTAACCACTTGTTCACGGTTGGTTCCTTCAGAGAATTGTCCCCGTAAACCTGTTTCAAACACTCAAAAATCTCACGACCATTCTTGCCTAGCTTTGCATGAAACTTGATGTTGACACGCTGTTCCTCAATCAGAGAGAGCTCCATGCCGACGGCAGGTGAAAAAGGGTAACTGTCAACAAGCTGCCGCACACTCCCACCTTCACGCAGAGTGCTCTGACTCGAACTGAGCATTGATGGGACTGATTACAGCAGTAGTCCCACCTGGCGGTGACTGCAACTTGTAACATAAAGACATTATTGAACTTTTATACGTATTTTCCGGACAAGCCTCGTATTTTGTTTGGTTTCAATTTGAGTTTGTGCGCAACTTTGTGAGTGGATGCTCTTGACACACAAGCCTGAAGAGGCAAAGGGCACAGAGATTTTCTTGGATTTCTTTCCAAGTCCTCCCCTATTTTGTCTAATTTATTTTCGGTTAAAATACTATGTTCTCTAGGCCTTTGTTTGTGTAACATAGATCCAGTCTCTTGAAATTTCTTCACTAATCTGCATATCGCTGAATCACTGGGAATGTGCACACGGAGAAGTTTTCATATGAATTCATGCTGACACTCCATACACAATTCTGTTTTTGCATATTTCAACACCAGAAACACTCATTGATTCTTTGTGTAAACCATACCAAATGGAAACTCGACAGAAAACTCAAAACAAAACACCCAAACACTCAGTCGCACAGCATAGAAGACAAGCGCGCGGTGTTTCAGTCTGAGGACCAGGCCCAGCGACATAAGGGCAGGGAAAGCCCCAGACTTGGCACAGCTGCAATAATGACGTCTAACAACAATATCTGAAGTGATTAAATTTGACATAAAACTCAAAAGAAAACACCAGTTCACTCAGTCACACAGTGTAGGGGAAAAGCACCAAGTACTGGTGTCTGATAACTACACACAGTGACAACCGCCCGACATAGCAGCAAAAGCCGGCAAACACGCTGCATGACATACAGAGCCCTCCCAGGCATCTTTCGTGAGACATCCTGTACTATTTATATGTACGGAATTATTCAGTTAGAAGTCTGTAAAAAGTATTTTTTGACAACTTTTCAAATTTTTTATGGCTGGATGATTGACGTACACAAAAAGTAAAGAAAGGAGAGGACTCGGATACTGTTTTAAGAGGTCATTATAAACTTCCCAATAAAGCTCCAAAAAGTACAGTTAGTTGGTTGGTTGGTTCATTTGTTTGGGGAAGTGGACCAAACAGCAAGATCATTGGTCCCATCAGATTAGGGAAGGATGGGGAACGAAGTCGGCTGTGCCCTTTCAAAGGCACCATCCTGACACTTGCCTGAAGCGATTTAGGGAAATCACGGAAAATCTTAATCAGGATGGGAGGACACAGGATTGAACCGTCGTCCTCCTGAATGCGAGTCCAGTGTGCTAACCATTGTGACACATCACTCGATATAGTACAGTTAGTCTTATTCATTTCCACATAACAGTTTCCCATGTCATCAGTCACATTATTCTCAGTTCATTTGAGTCATAAATTGAGCATCAGAGTTATGTACAATTCATACAAAGAAAAATGTGTTGAAGACAACATTAAACCTTTGTCAGAGGCTTTTTATGGAAAGATTTTTAATCACAATTTCAATCTAAAGTTTTCATCCATTAAAAAGAGATAAATGTGCGTATTTTTCAGGTGTAGATATCAGTTGCTGTAGGAGGAAACAAAAAAAAAACGCAGTTAGAAGTGCAACACAAACTACATTTACAGAGCGCCAAATCTGCACAACATTCAATAAAAATGCATAAGGAATTATCAAAACCTAACTCCGAAAATGTTTATGCTTTTACATGTGATCTGGAAAAAGCCTTGGCAATTTCAAAGCAACATGTTCAGTAGCATATTACAAACACAATTTATGTTGTTACCACCTAGGCTGCCACAACCTCAGAATTAACTCTGCTTTCACACTTGAATGGAGCAAAATTATAGCTTTGCGAGGATCAAACGAAATATCATCTTGCTTAATGAAACACTTAAAAGAAGTGGCTAGTACAAGAAAACACATAATAATGTACAGTCATGCTAGCACATGACAAAATAGAAATTTTACAATGGCACATTCCTGATTGAAACTTGTGACAGATCCACTACTTCAAATGGTTGTTCTTGACCATATTTTGATGACAAGTGGACACTCTTATCTGCCAAACAATGCTGATTTAGACTCTGTGGGAGCCAGACAATGGGAAAACTATCTACACACCATCAGACTGGTATAAAATCATTGCTCACTCACAAAGAAAAACTCCATTTACAGTAGTGCAGATGAAGCAAGAATTTGTATCATAGGTAACTTTGGAGAAGGCAGTAGATACTTGCAAAACTAATGAATTAAAGTGTCCAGCAACTTAGCTACAAATTCAGTGGTTGGAGTACAGAAGATATGAACCTAAGAAGATACATTACAAGACAACTTTGAATACTGATATGAAGTTTTTCGCCTTTTGCACACAGTCACAGTTAAAACACTACAAGTCTCTCCTCTCAAGTTGAGTTGTCACACTGCCATTGCCAACTTGATATTGAAAATAAAATGGCAAAAGGAAAGGCCACATAAAGACATGAAGTCCTGGGAAGCCCTGTTCATAGAGTGGTCCACAGCTATTATTCCTCCATGTACCACTGTAAGCCTCTTCAGTCACAAAACAACATATCAGGTAACGCTGCATGTGTAAGAAAGCTTCTGGTATAGGCAATTTGAGCAGTCAGGATCATTATGGTGGATCGATATCTCCCAAACCCAAAATGAAAGCGACTGAGATGCTGCCTGAATTCTGAGATCCAGACAGGGTAGCAGTTGATCATCTGTTCCAGTGTCATATCCACGCAACCGATGAGGGCAACACTATGATAGCTACTAATGCATATCATGTTGTCCCCAAGGTTAATGACAGGAACTGAACTAGCTTCCTTTCATTAGTCAGGTAATTGTCCTGGCACAGAGATAGACTTTGAAAAAAGTGCACTGAGAATTTCTTTACTTCTTCTGTCAAGATGCTGCACTATACTATAATGGATCCTATCATGACCTGGTGAGGTTTCACAGGCTAAAGACAATCAGCTCCAACAAAGAGTGGGGTCACTGTATGCTCCATCAACAGTACACTTGAATTCCCAACTGTCCCATTATGGGGCACTACAAAGATGGCTGCTGTGTGGCAGTGATAACTCTGACAAAATGTTCTGTACTGTTTGAGCTAGTTTGTCTGGAGATTCCCATTTCACATTACAACAGCAGCAATTAGGCACCATCCTTCTCTCCCAGAAAAACTCCTGTGGATCTTCCACCCAACTTGATGGAATGTTTATGGTGTTTGGAAACTGTTCACATGATCTCTTTCTGCTCTCCTTAATAATATGACGATATTTCATCCATACTTTTTCAAAGACTGCAAGGTTTTGCACAAATGGTCAGCTCTTGATGCTAGGTGGAGTCATCTGTAAGCTCGATTGTGAAGCAGGCCTTGTCACTCTTATAATCTCAAATCATAACTTCCCCTTAGTGGTCACAGTTGTTATGATGTTTTGAACTCAAGAAACATGCAGCAGTTAATTCAGAAATCTTGAAGTGAAAAATGTGATCGCTTGATACTTTGCCTTCAGTGGACTTTCAGTCATAAGTTACTGTACGCAAAATGCACTCATCATACTGAAATTATTTTTAAGGGTGGAAGGAGAGCCCTGTCTCATTACAATGTGGAGTAAATACAATTTTTTAGTCGTGGCACACAGCATTACACCACAGTCTAAGTTGTCTCCATAGGCTCAGCATAATTCATTTGTGTGTTCCGTGTTTCTGTTTCTGTTTCATATCCAATTTATCAGGTTAATCACAACCACAATCTATGCAGGCATTACACTTGCAGTGTACTGTAACAAGATTAAATGAAAGTGTCTGCTGTGTGACACAGTAGTGCAAAAGTAAAGCACTGGACTCGTAATGGATAGGTTTCGAGTTAAAACAATAATCAAACTTTTTTGACTTTATTTTTATTTTTCTCTAAGAAAATTACATTCTGGCAGTAATGCAGTCATAAAATTAACAGCTCTCATTTTAGTTACTGTAATCATTGCATCTGTGCAATAAACTAATTGCATGAACACAAAATTCTGAGAATTTATATAAATCATGGTCCATGTTGTTGAACAATGTACTCAAATGTTATGGAGCTCTGTCTTAGCTAAATGCATAAAGAATTGGAATGTATGGATCATTCTCTAGCTCTTGTTGACATCAAAGAGCCGTCTCAAACTTGAAGTCACTGACAAAGACAAGCGTTTGCCATCAGCGCCACAGAAGACATGAGGAGAACTCAACAAATAATTATGTCGTATTCTTTGATGGGTTAGTGTATGTGGTGATTGTAAAAAAGACCACTGAACAGTTGAATATAGATTGCTATGCACATTCAGGTATTGGACTCGCTTGAGACTAGAGACTTTTGAATTACTTCATGTCTTGGCTATGAACGAAGCAAGACACATGTACGGTACTTAAATATGTGTAAATGAGTCTAACATGTAAGGAATAAGTTAGCTTGCAGAAGTTACTATCTGTGAAAGTTGAAAATATAAAGTTATTGAACTTAAAACTATTATACGAGTACCACGATTATTTCAAAGGTAGAGAAGTATTTTAATAAATTCCCTTAACTATAGATTTCGGAGAAGCAGCTTGTGGGAGATCGACGTAGCTGATTACCCAGACAAGAGGATCGGCTACACACAACGTGCAAGTTAACTGAATTGAGAGATGTGTGTGCCTTGCAACCCAATACCACACTGTCTCTTATCGTCCAAAAAAATGTTAGAACATGGCGACCTAAGTGACAAGACCTGAAGAAAACGGGAACTGAAAGACAGAAACGGCAAGAAGATATTAGGCGTTGCCATAGCAATCAAGCATAACAACATACGAAAACTGTTTCCAGTAACCGTACTGAGTCCAATAAACAAATGGAATAAAGTTGTGAGTGCAATGTTGTAAAAGACGTGAGAAAGTAATAGCAGAGAAAACTGGAGAGAAGACCTCAACTTTTCGACTAAGAAGATCGGGTGTCAAGAGTAAGCAGGCTTCACACACGTACATCACGCCGATGCAGTAACCAGCCACCGACACCGACTACACCAGCTGGTGCTCACCGGTGCTGAATCTGCAGCCACTCGCCGACGACAACGCTGAAACCAACGTCCGACACTGCCGACGCCATTGCTGTCCACCAGCGCTGATTACACATCTGCTCACCAATGCAGCTAGAACTCTAAACCAGGTGAGCAAAAACCACTAATTACTTGATAAAAGTTGAGGGGACAGATGAATGATAAACTGGTATTATAGTTATGTTCTCAGTGGTGAATTTTCTTTAGATGATTGCCAGGTCTGAGATCAATAAAATTATGGATCAAGAACAGCAACAAACTTCAGAGCCAGCCGTGGCAATGACTGTAACAAAGGAAATGCCAGACTGGACTGAGGTAGGAAATTTAATTAAAGCACCAAGTCTTAAATTAAATAACCAAAGAACAGAGTCAAATTGCAACTTTAAATGAAAAATTAAATGCACAGAGTGCAAATTCCAACACTTTAAGACAAGAACTAAATTCTAGATCGGATGACCAGATGGCTGATTCAGCCACTCTAAGTGAAAAACTAGAAGCACAAATTGTAACTTTAAGTGAAAAATTGAATGCTCAGAATGAAGCTCTAAGGAGAGAAATAGGTTTAGTACATTCTAGTTTAAATGCTCAGAGTGAAACCTTGAACAGTGAAGCAGCAATTATACTTCTATTAAAGATTGAATTTGACTCTTTAAATGATAAGGTAGAAAATCTGAAGTTAGATATAAAGAGTAACTCACTAGTTCTTTGAATGCTCTTGTAAATCAACTGTTCACTGACTTTAATCAGAGACAGTATGAAACTTTAAATATTCAAACAACAAATATAGGTTTGTTGCCCATCAAACTAGACGCTCAAAGTAAAGAATATAGAAATCGATGCGAAGGCATAGTTACTTTGGAGGCTGAATGCGACATCAAATATAATAACAATAATGTAGGATCTGAATTTCGTAAAAAATTGAAATTTTGTAAAAATGTATGTAATATTAAATTTAATTCTGTAGCACAGGAAATGAATACTTTGGAAGAGAGCACAGATCAGCCTAAGGAATTAATATCGATTATTCAGTCGAAAATTCCAGGTGTTAGTATACAAGCAGTTACTACATGAGCTGTCAGTTCGCGAGTAAATAATGTAGAACAAAATTTCAGAGAAAAAATTGTCAACTTTGACATTATAAATGTAGTAGTCTGGCAAAACCACTTGCGCTAATTATTGATCGAGAAATGGCCGAGAGTATAATCTCCAGAAAAGGTTGCGACTGTTGCTTTTTTCCAAACCTAATGATACTAACAAGGTTATAGACGACTCGTGGAAAGAATACAAACTTGTCCAGTACAGATTAGAACATAAAATAATTTTACCTAATGTTGTTTTACCTAGTAAAGTGGTGATTGTTTTGTTGTGGGGAGACTTTCACACAAAATTTAACAAGAAGTATTGGTCCGTGAATAATCAAGTGAGGTTAATACCAGATTCATGGGATCCGGGCGGAGTCACATCTGTCTCCCAGGGATATTAACATTCTGTGTTAACGGATGGAGTGACGACTGTCGGATCCCTAGTTGTTTTCAGTGTTTCTTCTGTACTATTTTTTCCTGTGCCGAATTCCCTTCAAATCTTAAACTATTCTGTAATCTATTCTTGAATTCTTATACTATCCTGTTATCCTATTGCTTCTGCATCCTTGTCTTTACTTGGCTGACAAGCAACAGCTGCTGAAAGTCATTGATATCAAGGCCATACTGCTTCTTGTAGTAATAGCAATAAGTGATTGCATCACTATTCGTGGTCTCAAATGAGTTACATGAGCTGGTCCAGGCTATGTAATCAATGTGATAAATTTTGTTGTTATATCAAGTCAGGACAGAAGCATCTATTAATGTTTTCATAATATGCTACTTAGAAGCAGTCAGATTACATCCAGAACAGTCTGTGTTCTCAGTACTTGGTTGTTAGTACCAAATAAGTATTTAAGTCACCTGCGCGCTCCGCTCCAGTCAGCGGTGGTCTTGAATCCCAGCATCAGCATATAGTTAGGTCTTAATTTGGCCTGAGCTATTCTTGGAGGGGAATCAAGGAATATTAGATTAATAGAAAATGGAATTTTATATGACTCATTACATAATTGTGATAACATGATGCATAATTTTTACGCTTTGTGAGATACAATGTAAATGTGAGGGTTTGTAACACTTTTGGAAGGGATGGGTAGTGCAAGTACAAGCATGACTAACACTAATCACACACCTCACCTATCAGACAACCCTCACACACAAGTGTAACTGATTCTTCACCATTTGCAGTTCCATAGGTGTCGCTAAGATTTTTCTTCGGGGGCTTCAAAGGTGAATGTGAGAATGTCCGTTCTGTAGGAGACATTTAACATCATACCTCCTCCGGCTTCTCACTCAAGTACCCGGCAAGGTAGGGATCCTGGGGAAAGGGGGTGGGAAGGGTTTTCCTGTCTTTGGGGCTATTTTCTTTCTCTTCTTCAATCTTAGCAACCAGTTCTACTTTTTCTTTCTTACTTCTCATTTGAGTAATGGTCTATCTTTCCCTCTCTCCATATGCATATACTTCTATTGCTGAAGTCCTTCTTATTTTCCATGGTTTCCAATAACCTTCAACTTATTTCATACAAGTAAGCCGAAGAATAAGGATACACAAGCACACATCTACATACACACAAAGATATACTTAAGCACAGACAGAAGAATTACGAATTAGGAACCTGAAGCATGTCAAAACCACCAAGAGATTTGGGGAATAAAAATATATGTACATCTGAGTCGATGCACTTATTACATTGTTGACATGTGACGCGGTGAAGAATGCTGCCACACAAGCGACAGCAGGATCTAGAAAACAGTAATCACTAACTGATACAACTTTACTGCTCATATATCTATCACAAATTGTTTCATTTCACATTCTCCTGATATATAACTTCAAGGATATGAGCAACAGGTCACAAAAGTAAAGGACACACAATGAAACTGGGAACTAATCACTCTAATGTATTAAAAATGTCATTTTGTTGATAGTAAAGACAAAAAGATAAAAATGGTTTAACAGGAGCTCAAAGGCTCCATGCAACTAGAACAGATAGCAATAAAAGTGACAGATAAGTGAGGAGAAAGAGTTCCGTTATTACCACAAGTTATTTATAATTTCTTAAATACACAAGTTATTTATAATCAAACTAGACAATAAATCCAATCAACTACCACCAAAAAGAGAATGAACTCAGAAAAATCAGAACATCCCCTCATACATTCTACTAATCATGGTGCAGGCAGTTACACCTAACAACACAGACATTTGTATAATCTACAGCTAATTACATGCACAGAATATACCATATATTCCTTATGCTCACCTTGTAAGAGCTGCTATTGGCAACTTTGCAGCACGGGAGACCAGTAATGGAAGAGGCACAACCCTAGTTGACAACACTGGCATGACTGTGCCATTGGTAAAAATAAGTGTGCCAGGTCCCACAGTAGAACTGTTAGCAGGGGCAATAACTGAATGTGCTACAGGTGCACTCACTGTTACCACAGTATTTGGTACTTTCTTTAATTTTTTCTTGATCTTGACACTGGATTTAATTCTGCTCTTTGTAGAGGCCTGTACAATGTCACTCCTTACATTTCCTTCAGTATTAGTTGATGGCTGTGGAATGGGCTCTACATTTATTACATTTTCCTTGGTCTTCTGTCCACTCGTCCTACTGTTGTTCTTCTTCTTCTTCACATTGTTACCAAATTTTTCTGAAAAAGATTATTAGTTAAGAAACTTGAAACAAGTTTAATCCAAAACATGAAGAAATATGACCTCAACTGCTCTCTCTCTCTCTCTCTCTCTTTCTCTCTGTGTGTGTGTGTGTGTGTGTGTGTGTACGTGTGTACGTGTGTGTGTGTGTGTGTGTGTGTGTGTGTGTGCACGCGTGCGCGTGTGTGTGACTAAAGGGAATGGGCACCAGCAGTCTATGACACATGTCCACACAAAAACAAATCATTCATAGTTCATTTATGTGGCAATAACCTCATACTGACTGCAAAACGAGCCATATGATTTACCTATGCCATGCCCAGAAAAGAGGCACACATTTCCGACTCCAACAACAACTCCTTCACTGCCGATGCCTCTGCAGCAATAAATTTACTTACCCAAGGTCTTTTGACAATAGGATGGCGTTTTCCTAATCAACTTCATGTGCCACATGATTAACTATAAAATCACTCCACTATTTGTACTGCAACTTCAAAACTGTAAGAGCGTTATGTATGACATCAGTAACACAGTGACTTTTATTGTTTATAGTTTCTTTGACTTTAGAGCATATATGAGTATTTTTGTCTGTTCTTAATAAATGTGATTCGGAAAAGCAGGTCTTGTTTTTTATGTGTGCTATGCATATCTTAGATTCCTTTGAATTTTTTTTAAAAAATCTGTCTTACACCCAGACCACAGACAATTTTTCCCTCCCCACTACTCACTCTCTCCTCTTCCACTTCCAATTTCCCCCCCCCCCCCCCCCCCCCCACACACACACACACACAATTGAAAGTAGTAAAGTTAGAGTTTAACATTACATCAACACTGAAAGCATTAAAGGTGGAGTAATAATACTACATACTCTAAATAATGGCGCAGACTCTTAACCACAGTGCCATTTACTTATCTTCTGAAGGAGAATTAGTTGACCAATTTTGAAATCCCACTATTTCAATGTCCCTTGCTGGCTACACTTGAACATTGTTTTGCTAAGCACTGTTAAATATTTTACAATTTTATCCATGTATTCTTGGCGTCATATTGTTGTCTATGCCGACTACGGCTCGTTGTCTTGTGTCATTAAGCATGAGACCAACAAGCCAAATGTTTGAAATCTAATCATGGCTGGCTCATATACTCCTTTTTTAAATGCAAGAGCAAGCCAATGGGGTGTTCCCTGCTCCACAGAGCCAGATGTGCCTTGGCATTTTACAGCACTCAGTATAACTTTTTATCTCTGTCGAAATTATGTGTATGTGAAAAATACCAAGTTGCATCTTCGATCATGCTGTGACAGCTATCACCGGCCACTCTGGTATGTGTGTGGGATGCAAGGGGAGGTGTGCCTGTTGAATGTGTGTGCATTTTTCTTTTCTGAGATCTCTGGTAAGAAAGCTAGACAAAGAGCAGAAATTGGCAAATTGGATAGCAAAAAAACATACAAAAGGTGGTCAGGACTTCATGTCTTCTAATTTATACATCTTTTAATTCACAAGAAAATGAAGTAAATCTGACACAGCATACAGCCACAACCTTTGAATGTTCACTTTTAAAATAATATACTTCTTTATGTATGACTTATAATAAAGTGAATAAATCTAAGTTTAAAACTGTGTATCATGAAAATTGATTTCCAGATTCTGAATGTTCTTGAACCTATTATGAGTTGGCAACAGAAGTTTGTATGATGTTACTTTTCTAAGTGAGAAACAGATACCTGTAATGAGACTTGCATATTGCTGTCATGGAATGGTTGTAAGTAATGAAAATAATTAATTACTCTTAAGTTTTAGACAATTAAGTTGTAGTTTTATTTGTAATTAGCTTTGATGTGGTCCATTATGCTTAAATGGAAAAGAAACAAAAGAGAAGGCACACATTTCTAATATGTACGTGAATTGAATATATATCCCAATCTCCTTCTCTACCCTTTCTTCGTCCATCTGCTCCTCCTTCCCACTCTCTCTGTCCATCACCTCCTTCCCCCTCTCTTTGTCCACCTTCTCTCACCCCCTTTCCATCTCCTCCTAATCCTCTCCCCCCTTTGCGTCCACCACCTCCAGGCCTCTTTCTCTGACCATCTTCTTCCCCCCCCCCCTCCTCTATCTACTCCTGCCCCATCGCTCTGTCCAGCCCCTACTTCCCGATTTCAATTTCCATTTCTTCCTACCTGTCTGTCCAACTCCTCTCTGCCCCCTCCCCCTCTGACCTTGACCCTTGTTTACTGTTACTGCAAATTCATATTCTGTAGTAGTATTCTAATCTTAAACAAATAAGCCATAAATGCAACTTTCCTGTTTGTTAACTATGTTTCACAATTGTATATTTTACATATTAAAAAATATATGGTCTGTATATGTCTAAATATTTGTTACAGTAATATGTACAAATAATTAGGTATCTAAAATCATGTCCATATTAGATGCAACGTTGTGTCAAAATTTCAAAGTAATCGGTCAAGATCTTTTGGCAATTAATAATTTTGAACAAAGCAGCATTTACATTTTAATATCATTTCCCCTTTTATTACATATATACCACATGGCATTCCAGAAAGTATATAAACACAAGTGTTCGAATGCTACGTTGTGGTAAAATTTCTAAGCAATCCATGAAGAACTTTCAGAGATTGGAGATTTAGGAGCAAGGAACATCTACATTTGTACTTACATGGGAAATGTAAATGTTCCTACTCCCAAATCTCCGAAAGTTATTGACCGACTGCATCGAAATTTTGACGCAACATTCCACTGGTACACACATGTGCTTTTATTTACCTACTTTTTAAATCATGTAACACATAAATTTATATAAATTTAATAAGAGGGGAACACTTACAAAAAGATCTCAAAAAGTTACATACACATAAGTTATAAATCATATATTAAAGAATTACATAACTAAAATCGTGTCCATATTACAATTCAATGTTGTGTCAAAATTTCACAGCAATGTGTCAGGAACATTGGAGATAAATGATTATGAGCAAACGAACCTTTACATTTTCATTTACATAGATTTAAAGTCAACTGACTAACAAATATGTTCCTTTAAGAATTTACATTCAGATTCCATTGAACTTGTTTTAAAACTGAGTAAAATATTAATGTATGATATACCATATGGTGGGAAAAAATCTTGGAAGTGGCTAGCAGAAATTAAGGAGGAAGTAACCGCTGATATATGTTAAGAAATTGATGCCAGTGATGAAGTTGAAAGGTTCTGGTCCCTCCAGCATGTGTAAGTGTATGTGTGTGTGGGATGGTGGCAGTTGGGGGGGGGGGGGGGAGGAAGACATCAGAGGGACTCGCGTGTGGGAGCGTGGGGGGGGGGGGGGGGGGGGGGGGGGGGGGTGAGGGGAAGGACTTCAGAGGGACTCAATGATGAGGTTATCAGCATCCTTACAAAAACTAGCAGAAACGAATGTGGTTAAAATGTTGAAAATGTGGTAAAGGAAGCACAAAACAATCTGATATAAAACAGCACTCACTCTCTCCCATGGCCAACCACATTATGAGTCTAGCTCACAACCTATTAAAAATTGTTAGGTGTTCTAAAACAGCCAATTAAAACACATGTATGACAAGAGAGAAACTAAAATGGATAAAAACTAATATCTACATCCACAGCCTTACTCCGCAAGCCACCTGACAGCGTGTGGTGGAGGGAATATGTGACTGGCTGATCACTGACAAAAAATGTGGATGAGCCAGCCACCCTTACAACACATTAAAAATTTCTCCCTAAAATTTCAGGGAACAAATCGGACAGTCCAAAAAACTGTAAAAGTAGTACCACATTTATTCGATTGCCAGTTAAGATAAAGGGCAAATCTGTCTGGAAATGAGCTGCTGCCCTCTTGTCTGAATATAAAACACAGTCTACTAAAACATGGTACACTGTGATCTGTTCGCCACAAATGCCACTCACTGGAGGGTTCTCTCCTCTGAGGAATAAGCCATGTGTTATAGGGCTGTGTCCTATGCGAAATCGAATTAGAAGGACCTCACAATGTAGGTGGGGTTGGAAGGGGTACAACATGGTTGCGTTGTTGACTTCTCCAGACACAACTTACTGTCTTTCACCTCCAGTCAATCTTCTTCCATAGACACATTACTCCGTACATTGACAGTGAAGTAACAACATGTAAAGTGTAACTCTTCAGGCTTTCCCGGCGATCTAATGACATCTTGGGTTGTCGGGTGTTCTGCCGGATATCAGCGTCGTACTTGCACGATATTTCGGTCACGTAGCTCGAGACCTTCATCAGGTGCACCTGATGAAGGTCTCGAGCTACGTGACCGAAATATCGTGCAAGTACGACGCTGATATCCGGCAGAACACCCGACAACCCAAGATGTCAACATGTAAAGTGATGGGACACTGAACTATCTGAGGACTTTAACACACATCCTTGGCTGCTACACCCGCGATTTCATTTCCCTTAATAGCCACATGCCCTAGCACAAGCAGAATGACACCTCCATCCCCAGCCTTTGTAGGCTGGGGTGATATGATGGATTACTTTGTTGGTGTTACCTCCAGCAGACAGGCAAGGTAGTGACAGGGATGGGCTAATAGTGACAAAAACAAAGCAATAGATTTCATAAAGCTAAGTAAGCAAATGCTATCTTAGAAAGCCACAGTCTGGACAATTACAACATTCTGCTGCTCGACATAATGACGAACAAAAATCCTGAACATTTGTGATGGCAGTGTAGATCATGTGAACGAAAAACAAATACTATTCATGGTCCAATACCAAGTCCTTCAAAGCAGACATTATTTACTCATGGAAATTTGAGAGTTAAAAGTAAAACATTTATAGATGAAATCACTTGGTAGGAGAAGCATGTGCAGAAAGCTAATTCAGTGATAATCTTTGAATTATATAGGACCACTATCCAAAGTTGTGCAAAAATTACAGGAAAAATGTTAAGATCACAAATTCAAAAACTTTATTGGGAAACTAAAGAGGATACTTATAACTGTGTTGTCACTACTGTTGTAACAAGAAATAAATTTAATGCTATATATGGATTTCTACATCTGAATGATAATTCACAAATTGACTTATCTACTGAAGTGCATAAAGACTGACAGTTAAAATATGATGTTCAAAGAATTTTCTGAGCATATGGGTTCCACTTTCTCCTTGGACGAGGCCAGGGAACCATACTATGGGCAGAATTTGATGAAGCAGTTAAAATTTATGGAAACCAATCAGATTTACTTTTAAAGTTTGGTAGCTTGTAAAGTCCAATAGGTATCTAGACAAGTACTCATCCTATACAGAAAAGGTGATATATATGACTTGAGTCACCGAAAAGCTTTGGATAAATTTTGTTCCACCAAGAAGCTACATTTTCTTGACAATTACTTCAGTTCTTTGCCTCTGTTGTGTTCTATGACTCAGCTCAACTTTCTTGTTATTGGTATAATGAGGCCGAATGGCTTGGGAACCTTGCAAACTCAAAGAGATGCCCTTTATGCAATAGAAACTTCACAGACAAAAAGAAAAAACACTTGTGTCCTATTAGTTATTTTGTGGTGGTGTGCCTGAATAAAATCTTCTCAGTTTGCAGGCCATGTCACTTTAAATAGAAAAACTTGAGCTTTCAATGGCTGCTCTCATCATATGAAGCGCAGACGCAGCCTGTAGTCCAGCGTGAGCTGTTGTAGATGGTAGCAATGCATGTGTGTGTTTTCTTCTGCTTCTGAAGATGGATTTTTTTTGGCCAGAAGCTACAAGTTTCGCAGCCTTTTCATTGTGTCTGGCTGCAAGTCAACACCTCCTCTATATCGTGAGTAGCAATCTACCCTTGTCATATTGTTGTTAGATTTGAATATCTATATCATCTGTGTTGGGATCATCATCATTCTACCAATTTTTTCTGAATGTTTAGGGTCTGTGTTTTAGGTCTGCATCTTCCTCCATCTGTGGAGTGTACATGTGGGTGCAAGTATCTGCAGACTATTTTTCACATTTATTGACCTTTTCACAGGAGCATTTAGAAGTTTTTTCTTTTTTTCCTTGTTTTGTGTCTAAGGCTGAAAGATCTTCAGATGTTAAAAGTGCAGTGATATATACAGTTTCTTAACTTCAAAATCAACTATCTGCAGCATTCTGTTCTACTTCCTCAAAAAAAAAAAAAACACACACACACACACACACACAATGAAGCTCTGTTCTGTACAGAGTGCTTTTCTGAATAGTTCATTTAGGCTTGAGGAAATAAGTATAATGTACACAGCCCAGCAAGATACGGTTATTTTTCTGCCAAAAAAAGGTCTCATCTTAAGCTAGGTGACCTCAGCTTCATCATACTAAGGAAATACTAGAGAGGTGAAAGTTAATACAAAAAGAGTTTCCTCTCAAATTTTTTGTGTTATACTCTCCCCCTTCCTCTTTCATGTAAACTCACAATTGTTATTCTATTTTAGTTCTATGCACAAATCAAAACCCACACTGTAGTTAAGGGTACTGTGCATTTATTTTTATCAAATATTCTTCCCAAATTGTGTATGTCATTGTCACTTTCTCCAGATGAAGCCAGCTCAATCAGTAGGATCCATTACAGAGACACTGTACACTCCTGAGAGATCTCTAGCCTTAGTCTAAGGCATATTTCTGTGCCTAGTGTTTTGCCACCTAATGCTAGAGACATTATCAGAGGCTATAAAAACTTCATTAGGTGATTTTTTTTGAAGTCAAACAAACTCAGCAAGTGTAACTGTTTGAATTCAAAAACCAACAAATGTAGTCTTGATAAAATCTGAGGATGTCTCCAGCATTAGGAGACAAAGTGGCAGGTATTGTATACCTTCGACCATGGCCTAATGCTCATATAACTAAAATCATCAAACATTAAAGTTTGCTTCAAATAATCTGAGAAAACATGGAAAATAAAAAAAAAGGGTAGCCTAAGTGGAGGGGTTTTGAACTACACTCCTTGTATACACAAATCCAGTACCTTGACCATTGCACCAACTTTCTCACTTGTATCATTAGTTTCTGGGTAACAGTATGAGTAACTAGTCTCAACTTGTCTTTGAAGATATATCAAAGAAAGGCAAACCAACGTTTATAGAATTGCAGATCTAGAGAAAGAATTAGACAATAACTGGAATACATTCCTCGAAATACTGAAAGTAACAGGGACAGAATAAAGAGAGCAAAGGGTTATCTGCCACTTGAATTGAAACCAGACAGCAGTTATAAGACTCGAAGGATACGTAAGGGAAGCAGTAGTTAAGAAAGGAGTCAGAGTTGTGGCTATCTCCCCCATTAAACAACATGAGTAGGGTCGACAGAAGCGTCCGATACCACGCGTCGGCTTTGACCCGTGACGTAAGGGTGCTGTCGTGTGTGACGTCATGACGGCGCGGAGTTTGGTTTGAGTGTGGCTGTCTCCAGTTCTGTTTTATCTTATTTTATTTACTTTTCTGATCTGTTCGTTCTATCTCGTGAGGTTTTTTTTTAAATTTAAAAACACTTATTACTTATTTTAATTATCTGTTTCCTCCAATTTCTGTTTTAGTTTATTATATTTATCTTTTTGATCTGTTCGTTCTATCGCGTGAGATTTTTTTTTAAAAAAAGACAAAAAACACTAATCAGCTACTGAAGCATCTTTATCTTTTATGGGTTGCAGGGGTTACGGCCCCTGGGGAGGTGGGTGGGTATTCATGCATGGCTGTCTTCACTTACACGTTGTAGCTACGCAAGGCGTCTAAATTTGTTTATATTTAGTTTGCCCCCCACCCAAAAAACCCCATTTCCCGCACTTGTCCCGTTAGTGTCATTAGGCTTCTTGTGGAAAGTGTGTGTGTTTGTTTTTGTTTCCGCCATATTTGTGACGTCATGGGTCAAAGCAGACGGGCGGGATCGGACGCTTCCATATTTCCCATGAGTACAATGAGCATGCAATAAAGAAGAAATTTGGGAATAAAGTTACAAGTTCAGGAAGAAGAAACACAAACATTAAAATTCACTAATGACATGGTAATTCTGCCAGAGACTCAAGGGACTTTGAAGAGCAGCTAAACAGAATGAATTAAATCACAACGCAAAGGGAATTACACTAGGAAATGGGACACTAAAAGTAGTTGATGAATACTGTAACTATTTGAGCAGCAAAATAACTGATGTCGCCAGGAGTAAAGAGAATAGCAAAGGCAGAAAGGCAACAGCAAGAGAAACACTTTTGAAACAGAGAAATTTGCTAACATCTAACATAAATTTGAACATTTCAAAGTCTTTTCTGGAAATATTTGTTTGGAATGTAGCCTTGTATAAAAGTGAAATGTGGACAATAAACAATTCAGACAAGGAGACAGTAGAAGCTTTTGAAATATGACACTATATAAGAACACTGAAGATTAACATATCCTGAGACATCATGGAATTGACGATTTGGTAAAGAATGGAAGCATGGCAGGTAAAAATTGTAGATGAATACCGAGGTGTGAATACGGTAAACAGATTGAAATGGCTGCAGCTCGCAACAGTTATGCCATGATGAAGAAGCTTGCACAGGATGGATTAGCGTGGAGAGCTGCATCAAACAGTTTTTGGACTAAAGACAACAACATCATGAGCAGGAAATCATTTTTGTCAGTCACTTGAATTGCAGATTTTACACTAAAATTTTGCTACTCACTTTGGCGTGCCTCAGCAAGCTGCTGCAAGGTCTGGTCAAGAGACAGCTTGCCAGACCATTTTAATGGTCTCTTTAATAGCACTTCCAAATCCGGCCCAGGTCCTGCTGGCACAGATATGCCAGCAGCTTTCAACAAGCTTGCCAGAAGCTGTGAGTAATCCACTAGCTCTTTTACACGACGTTCCAACAATTTTACTTGCTCCACTGTAAAACAAAATATAATAATAATAGAACTGCAACATCCACAAGTTGATTATAATATAAGGAGTGTCCAATAAGTAATGCAACACTTTTTTTCTGAAAGCAGGTTGGTTTTACCCATGATTCCAATACACCATATTATTCACCACTCTTTTGGCTGCAAAACTCTATTTTTCAACATAATCTCCTTTCAATGCGATGGCCTTATGCCACTTTACTGAAAGGGACTGAAAAGGTCTTTATGCCGGCAAGGTACCACTGTACTGGTCATTGTCAGAGCCGTTCAAAGTGATGAGCCCATGTTTCATCACCTGTGAAGGTGTTCAACAAAAAACTGTCATGATCTGACTTATAATGCACAAGCAATTCTGCACGGTCTTCTGTCAGGCGGTACAGAACCCAGCGGGCACACATCACCGAGTAGCCCAACTGGTGGATGAGTGTGTCAACACTACCAACAAAGAAATCCAGTTGTGCAGTGATATGTTTTTCTGTGATCCGTCGATCACCTCGAATGAGTGTGTCTGCATGTTCCAACATTGCAAGTCAATGCCGCATGCAACCAGCTGTCATGCACGAGATCAGACAGGTTTGCATGACTTTGTGTGACAAACACTTCGCCCAATGATTCACTAGGCTTTTGTTTACTGTCAGGTTTCTGTAGACATTCTGCAAGCATCTATGAATGTCTGCAGGGTTCTGGTTTTTCACCAAAACAATCTCAGTGACAGCTTTCTGCTTGGAATGCCCTCTGTTCAAGATGCCATTCTGAAGGCTACACACAGCACCCTTCCAATCAAAACATCACTCTCAATCGAAATTGGCCGATAAATAAATGTGTTACATTACCCCTTACTGAACGCCCCTTGTAGTAATGTGAGAGTATCATTTCAGTGACAGCAATTACAAAATAGGCAAATAACATTCAAATAGTTTGATCGAGGAACATGCTTTGGAGCAAATAAACATACACGGTCCAATCACATTAATGTGTCACTGCATATGCCCACACTAATGTGCAATAGCCACTCACAGAGAGCAGGTGGAAGTGGAGGGTGTATGAAGCATGTCAGGTGGACGTGGTAAACAGTATGCTATTGTCATAATGCAGAAACAGAGCAATTTATCTGACATCCAAAAGGGAATGATCATTGGCTTTCAGGCCAACAGTTGAAGCATTTCCGAAACGGTTAAGTCTGCAAACTGTTCACAAGCCACTGCAGTTAAAATTTACCATGCATGGAAAAATGATGCTACCCAAAACTAATGCCAAGGCAACTGTGGCGCACCATAGGCCATAGAAGACACAAGTGAACGATGGCTGGGGAGATGTGTACGGATGAACAGAAATGCTATTGTCGAGCAACTGATAACCCAAATGAACCAAGGGGCTACCACCAGGGTCTCCCGAACAACGCTTCAGTGAACGTTGCTGTGTAGAGACCTTTGCAGCGAGTGTCTGGTTCATAAACAAATGTTGTTCATCAGCAATGATGGCTGGAAAGTGCATGCCAATAATGCAACTGGAGATCCACAGAGTGGTGACAGGTGGCCTTATAGATGAATCACGTCTTATGCTCCATCGGACAGATGGCTGTTGGCGTTATAGTGTGAAACGTCTGAAACCAAAACTCCTGCAACCAGGAGGGAGCATTATGGTCTGGGGAATGTTTTTGTGGCATTCCCTGGGTGATCTCATCAATTCTGGAACAGGAAGGCACAATGGATCAACACAAGTGTGCTTCTATCCTTACGGACCATAAGAATCCCTACATGAAGTTTATTTTTCCTTCACACGATGGCTCCTACCAGCAAGACAATGCGACGTGTTACAAAGCTCACAGTTTACACATGTAGTTCAAAGAGCACCAGGATGAGTTTACCATATGCCTTTTGCCACCAAACTCACTGTATCGGGCTGTTCGTGCCATGGACCCTCAACCAAGAAACCTAATGTAGCTGGCCATGGCACTGGAGGCGTCATGGCTCCACATCCCCGTCGGTACAATACTTTCCAGAACCTCATTGACCCTCTTCCTGCAAGTCTCATGCTGCAAAAGGTAGCTGTTCAGGCCTTTGACAGTTGGTCACATTAATGTGTCAGGACAGTGTAATTCCAATTGCTGTATGAGTTGTGAAGTAAATGATGTGATTAAAACGAAATTTATGGGTGCCTATAGCAAACTTCCAACAAACTATCAATATAACATTGCAGTAGATTTTTGGAACGTTGTGGGTTCAGCACAACTACTTTCCATAACTGTAAATAGCTCTTCCATTGTGGAATACTGAAGACATAACACTATCATTCTGCTCTGACTAGTGACGTAACACCTTTTCTTTTAGTGAGTGACGAGTGACAACAAATACAGACTGATCTGTTATGTAGACCTAAAAACAGATTATGTACAAAAGTGGCAGTTTAACAGTTTGGTTATGAATTAGTGAAACGAACGGGTCAACAACAGTGTTTGATAATGAACACCAGGTTCTTTTTAATTATTTTTTTTTAAACCCATGATGTAAAGTCACCACGTGTTGCACCATATATGAGCAACATGGAGGGAGAGATGGGGGGTGGGAGGGAGGGAGGGGGAGAGAAAGAGAGGGGGGGAGACAGAGAGAGAGGAGCAACTGACAGGAAGAAGATAAGGGAAGTAAACTAGTGTTCACAGGCATGTAGAGTAGCAGTGTTAGCCTACATGGTGGTGAGATGAGGGGAGGGCAGTCCAAAACAGAACAACAAGCAAGAGGGAGACTGTGAAAGTAGTGTTTCCAAGAGTCTTACAAAATCAACTAAACAGAACAGCTTAGAAGCAGACTAAGGCAGAGTCAAGAAGCAGCTTGAGAAAGCTGGGGAGGAACAAATGGGGTGGTTATATAGATTTTCTGCTCGTGGTTGTGATGTCGACTACTTTCATGTCATAAAAGATCAGAAGGGTGGACACTGAGAATCAAACATGGTTTATAGACACCAGTACAGGTGAAACAATACAATGCAACATTCCAAAATAATCTAATGAAAGGTGTCACATGAATACATACTACACAACTCTTACATGTCAACAACTATCACTTGACTATGTAGAGTATATCATCAAACTATCGATTTTTCTGTACAAATGATGTTGGTTAGACTTTTCTTCAATGGAACACTGTATGAGTTCTTCTGGCACTATACCCTACATAGAGTAAATAAAAACAGATACACTGTGATGAAAAGCTATTACATCATCTACCAACAAAGTAAAAGTTTTTGCATTAAGTTAATAACAAGACAATATGAATCTCTGAAAACTTACAACATTCTTTATCTGTGTTTCCCTCTAGCAGGTTTGCATTCTTTTTCTCGAGCTCACGTATGTATTCGGCTGCTTTCTTAACGATGTCTACCTTACTGAGTGATGCTGTTGGGTTATGACTGGGTAAAAGACTTTCGAGCGACTTAAAGCAATTATTTAGTCTCTCGCGACGTTCACGTTCCCATTCCCTGTTTCTGCTGCAATGTACACAAGGGTTAATTAATAACATGTAAAATATTTTACAGGTATGCAGCTTCAAGAAGGTAAGAAACAAAGCTCCTGCAGGTAAAAAACTGAGAATAGTAGATTCGATGTTCTACCTTGATGCCTTTTTTGGCATAATTTCATGGATCCAAAAGGTTTTTTCCTCGAGGTCCTGGTCTCGTAGTTAAGAACATGATAACTATTACAGTAATCGGTTTACTACGAGGGTGTTTACGACACTGATGCCTGACACCGCGAAAATATTTGTCGTTTGCTATCAAAAAGTAAAAAAAACAGTGATGTTATCAAAAAGACTGTTTACATTTTGCTTGTGATTTACGGGAAAACGTAAACACTAAATAACTTGCGGCCTCTCACCGCAATTCAACATGGTTACTCACTGTTTTGTTATAACCCACCAATCATCTCAATGCATTACTACCAACATTCTATCTGGCGCGTAAGATAGATACGTCTGGCGCTGTATATTGTTCCATGCAGAAGTATTATAAGCATTAATGTGCCCACTGTGACATTGTAGTGCTCTGAAACGGTCAAACGGCTACAATCTCAATTAGTTGCTAATAGTCAGCATTTCTCTAAAGACAATGACGCCTCGTTTATATTAAGTTTGAAAAATGTTTTGCAACAATGTTCGCAACAGTTTACGTACACTGCTTGGTGGTCCATGTTTGTTACATGCTGAAAAAACAGAAGAGAAAAAAAAAATCTATCCGTGGCTGTGTCGATCCGGCCCACTATTGCCAAATGCCAATAAATGTCTACGGCGGTCTTGTCCATTTCCGTTTCGATGCACTTCGGACAGAGGAGCAAAAATTTGTGTTGATTCACACGTTGTGATAAGTTAAAATATTTGTCTCCTCAAAAAATAGACCTCGATGAGGTAAAGGAGTACCCCTGGAATGAGTGAAATTCGAACTATAAAAATTCGAAGTTAAAACAGATCTCAACACAGAAAATCACTGCCTTGATTAAAAGGTCAGTACACACCGTCACGTCAAGGTGTATTCACGGTGTACTTCACGTCAAGCCTGTTCACTCACGTCAACTAAACTCCTATTGCACTGCTCAACTCTTCCCCCCCCCCCCCCCCCCCCCCCCCGCGCGCGAATTCAGTTTTCTTTACGCGCGAAGTTGCATACACAACGCGGCAGGTTATATCCAGTGAGCTCAATACGCACAGTCTATGTTAGTTTATCGTTTGGTTTTTTGACTTCGATTACACACCATTCAGTCATTCTTTCTTTCTTCTTTATCGTCGCCTTGTCTCATGTCACGTAGGGTCGGCGTTGCTCTTCTGGATCCCTCTCCTCCATAGTACTCTATCCATTGCCTCTTCCTTCTTCCATCCTTTCTCCCTTAGGTCTCCAGATATCTTATCCTTCCACCTCATCTTCGGTCTTCCTCTCCTTCTCGCTCCTTCAGTCTTTACATCTTCAACTCTGTTTCCGATATACTCTTCCCCGTTTCTCTGTAAGTGTCCGTACCACCTTAGTTTGCTCTCTCGTATCTTTTTCCCCATGGGCCCCATATTCACAGCTCCTCTATCTAATTCATTTCTAATCCTGTCCTTCCTTTTTACCCCACACATCCACCTCAGCATCCTCATTTCGGCCAGTTCCATCTTCCTTTCCTGGGCTACCGTGATTGGCCATGTCTCTGCCCCGTATATTATAGCAGGCCTTACCACCAACTTGTACACTTCCCCTTTCAAACCAATGCTCACCTTCTTGTCACACAACACTCCACTCATTTTCCTCTAGTTGTTCCAACCGCAATTTATTCGGTGTTGTATCTCGCTTTCCAGTCCTCCGTCCCTCTGTATGTATGACCCCCGGTATTTAAATTTGCAGACTGATTTCAGCTCATCATCCTGGATGTTGCAAACCTCATATGCACATCCTTCAGTGTTAAATATTCTGCCTTTGTCCTGCTAATTTTCATCCCTCTTTCTTCTAGTGCCTTCCTCCAATCCTCCAGCTTTTCCTCAAGTCTGTCAATGCTCTGCTCACAAAGAACCACATCAACCGCTAACATCATATTCCACGGCGTTTCCTTCTTCACATCTTTCACCAACACATCCATAATCAGATCAAAGAGGTAGGGACTAAGCGCAGACCTCTGAAGTAACCCTACTTTTACTGGAAACTCGTTTGTCATGCCCACACTACTTCTCACCTGTGTCATTGCTACTCTGTACATTTCCTTCACAAACCTCACATACTTCTCTGGCAAGTACTGCTCTCTCATGCTTCTCCATATTTCGTCGCTTGGGACTCTGTCATATGCTTTCTCCAAATCAATGAAAGCCATATGTAGATCGGCTTGTAGCTCCCCATGTCTCTCCACTATCCGCCTTAAAGCATGTATTGCATCAGTCGTTCCTCTTCCAGGCATGAACTCAAACTGTTCTTCACACACCACATTCTCCTTGCGTAATCTTGCTTCATAACTCTTTCCCAAATTTTCATTGTGTGTGCCATTAGTTTAATACCTCTATAGCTACTGCAGTCCTGCACATCACCTTTCCCTTTAAATATTGGGATCAGTACACTAGTTCTCCACTTGTCTGGCATCTCCTCCTGTCGCCAAAACTTCTTCATTAAATCCCAAAGGAGCTCAATTCCATTTTACCAAAACACTTCCATACCTCAACGAAGATCTGGTCTGGGCCAACTGCCTTCCCATTTTTCGTCTTTTCAACTGCCCCTTCGACTTCATCTCTACTGATATCTATCGTTAATCCTTTGTTTGCCCTCCTTCCTCAGTTTTCACTCTTACGTTTTCTTCATTCAGCAATTTCTCAAAATAATTCAACCACATTTGGATTATTTTTCCATGACCATGCAGAATTATTCCTATTTCATCTTTCATTTGTTTTATTGCTGTTAGATCCTTAGAAGCTTTATCTCTTGATTTGCCTATCCATATCAGTTGTCTCATATCCTGATTTTTCTGTAGTTGTTCGTATGCCTCCCTTACTGATTCAGCTTTAGCTTTAGCCACGGCTCGTTTTGCCTCCTTCTTTGCTCTTTTGTATGCTTGCCCATCCTCAGCACTTCTGGACATATCCCACTTCCTCTTAGCGTCTTTCTTTTCCTTCACAACCTTCTGCACCTCTTCATTCCACCACCATGCTTCCTTATCTTCTGGCACCCCTCTCCCAGATGTTAACCCAAATACTTCCTCCCCAGTCTTCCTTATAACAGCACTATTAATTTTCCACCACTCCTGCACACTCTCTGCCAATTTTACCTTTCCCTCTACTTTTTCACTATACTCCTCTCTCAAATTTTTATCCTTTAATCTCCACCACTTAATTTTCCTTTCAAATTGATTTATGTGCCTCTGTCTTTTACATACTTTCATCTCACAATCCGCTACAATCAACTTATGTTGTGTTTATTCCTTCACCTTATATGACGTTAGTATTGCGCACCTCCCCACCATATTTCCTTCTACATAATATGTAATCAATTTGGCTTATATTTTCGTCACTCCTGTATGTTATTAGTTTTTCTCTTTTTCTTTGGAAGTAGGTATTCATAATCACTAGATCAAAAGCCACTGCAAACTCCACTATCTTTTTTCCTTCCTCATTTCTCTCGCCATACCCCCCTCCTCCATGCCACCTCTCTTCCCCACCTTTCCTTCCACCAACATGACCATTTAGATCCCCTCCGACTATCACTCTTTCATTCTCTGGTACTCCGACCATTACTCCATCCAAATCTCTCCAAAATTTTTCCTTCTCGTCCTCCGAACATCCCGCTTCGGATGCATAGGCTGTCAGCACTGTTACCATTTCTCTGCCAAACATCATTTTAACATACATGACCGTATCATTTACTTTGTTGACTTCACATACCTCTTCTTGAAGCTTTCTGTGCAAATTAACTCCAACTCCATTTCTTGATTCTGGGCTTTCACTACTATAAAGTAGCTTATAGCCTTCAGCTAAGATCTTTGCCTTATTGCCCTTACACCTTGTCTCTTGCACACACAAAGACTTTATCTTCCTCCTCTGCATCATGCCTACTATCTCTCTTCCCTTTCCCGTCATCGATCCCACGTTTAGAGTTCCCACTCTGATCTTGAACACCTTTGGATCCTTCGCAAAATGCCTCCCCCGGAGATCTGAATGGGAGGCTATTTCTCTGGAACATTTATCTTGAGAAGCATCCATCATTCCTCTTGTTTTGGCAATGTTTTTACAGCCGGATGCCCTTCCTGCCGCCAACCCCCTTCCCTTGTTAGAGGGGCGGAGGCTTGCTAGTTTTGGTCCGCCGTGGGTATTGTATTTCCCCAGTACCCACCATATCTGGTGATAGTTCCCCTATATGTCACCCGGGGAGGCACCTGATGGGAGACTAGCAACTCCACACAGGACACACCATTCAGTCATTGTTGCGTAATAATAATATGTTTGTTCACTCAATATCCACTCCTTTTAGTATAGCTTGGTTTTTCCTGTTTTAAACTTTATATCTTTATCTCTCCATTACATATAAATTTGATTATCTTCCTGTAGATTTTTATGTTAAGTTCAGATGGCAAGGGCTTGACTGACGACATTGGTTGCAAGATTTTATTTTTAATAACTTGTTCCTCGCCTCACTATATGTTCTGCACTGAAATAATATCTGGTTCGTGTCTCCCTGTGTAGTATCGTCAGAGTCACAGGCTGGTGTTCAGTTTAAATGCAATCGAAATAAATGCTCTGGATATGTCACTCATTCTCCTTAATGTGGATGTTGCTCGTTGGGGTCCTGAAACGTACTCAAACCAAGGTCATTTCGGAATTCGTGGTTGTATTTGCGCATAGTCGCCTCCTTTGTATCGTGAGGTCTGCGTCCATTCTTCCTGCCAAGATTGGACTACCCTCTTCCGAATAAGTTGTCCATATTCCGTATAGGGAACCTTTATGTCTAGTGCTGTCCCATTGCTCGTAGCCTGCTTTGCTAACTGATCTGATTTTTCATTACTTAGGGTTACACATAAATGAAATTTGTTTCTGAATTCTGAGACATTCATAATACCAATAACGAAATTGGAGTATGTACTCATTGGTGGTTTTTGAGATTTTTATGTTTGATAGTGTTTCAAGTACACTTTTCGAATCTGATAATATTACACAGGATGTGTATTTCTTATTCGTACACCTGTGTATCACCTTTAACACTGTGACTGTTTCAGCCAGATAGGCACAATTAGTTGCTGGTAATCTATATTTTTGAGCCATCTGCAGTTGTAGTCTAAATATAGCTCATCCTGTGTTGTCCTCTTCTGCTGTCTTTGTTGCATCTGTGTATATGTGTTTTACACATTGGTTTGTTTCCTCCATTTGTCTTTGCAGTGTTGTAATTGTCTGCAAGAAGTCAGATTTTCCCTCTATCATTTAGAATGAGATGTGATTCCTGATTATGAAATAGTTGTATTGGTAAACAGGCCACCACGTACTTGTGGCAATAGCTCTGCCCTCATAATTAATTATATGCTGAAATGAAATCAAAAGGTTTTCTACCCCAAATTTCGTGAGAAGGATGGTGCAGTCGTAAAATCTGATGGATTGGATGGTGTGAGCATGATAATTTCTCTATTGTGTATCGTTCCATGAGCATCTTCCCGTTTATATGGAGGGGCATCTCTTGTGCTTTCACCAGGAGTGCGTTGTTGGCGTGGATTTCATTACTACTAAGAAGGTGCATATACACCGGTACTGCAATCTATCAGTTTCTATAACATTTTGCATGTCGTGTACTTGTAGTATATACATCCATAATCTAATCTGTATCTAATGATCGAGTGATATACGGGCAGCAGTACCGAAGGATGCGCTCCCCACCATGCTGCAGTAAGTGACTGAATAAAATTAAGCATTTGCTCACTGATTTCCATTACAGTTTTAATATGTACCATCCAAGTAAGCTTGCTGTCCCGTGTCATTCTTAAGAACCGAATAAGTGCTTTAACTTGTATTACTTTATCCTCTACATGTATTAAATAATTTCTTAGTGTATATGAGTACTAAAAATTCTCAGATGCCATCATCAGGCCATTTTCACAGAGGCACCGACTCAGGTTCTTTATCAATGATGTAAGATTGTTCATCACCTCCAGTAATACGACATGGGAAGTAAATACACATATGTCATCTGCAAACTGCACAATTCTAACAGATTGAGTTGCTGTCCCTTCCATATCACAGGTGTATATCACATGTAGTAGTGGGCTGAGTACTGATCCTTATGTCATTGTCTACGAAGTGTGGGCCCTTGAATCTAGTATCCTTTCTAACATATTGCTCATTCTCTGATTAATGAAAACATACTTTATACAAAGTGCGGTGGAGCTCCTAAAAGTAGTACCTTATCTAAGAGTATACTTGTCTGAATATTATCTATACTTTTTCAATATCCGAAAATAGTGTTGCTGTATATTTGCTCTAACAGAAGACTAATATTGAAATGTTGTATATGCAGCTTCTACCTTTATAGAACACGAATTGCGATCCAGCTAGTTAGGACAAAGATTCTACCCAGCATACCAATCGCCTTTTTATTAGTTTTTCCAATATTTTAGCAATGCATGACGACAATGCAGTCGGTCTGTAGGAAGTGGCTAATAATGGATCTTCCCTTTTTATATATTGGGACGCTGATCTGTGTCTTTCATTCTGGGACCAATTCTTGATTCATCCAAATTCCATTATAGATTTGAAGATGTAATTCTACAGCATTGTCAGGCATGCAATGGAGAACCGCCATTTGTTAGTACTTACTTCTACTGCTATTACTTGAAAGTCAAGATTAGGTAGTGGCATGGTAACTGGTTTGTAGTTGAGTTTTGCACTAACCAGTATGGTTACTCCCCCTTTTCCATCTTCTCTATTCGATCTTGTTTCTTGATATCCTCGACATCAATAGACATATTTGGTTTAATCCAGGTTTCACTTATAACAGCAATAGAGTAGTCATCAGTATAAAGTTCATTGTATGAACTACTCTCTATTAGCATATAATGATCTGGCATTCCACTGGAGAACTTTAATATCTGTCATTCTGTTTATCTGAGTAGAGTGTAAGTATGACTTATTTCTGTTCTGATCCATATTTTTTTATGCCATAAAAGCAACCATATTGTATATGTTAGCTTGACGCAGACTATCTTTTCATGAGGTAAACTGTATTATTAGATTTGTTATTCCAGCCACCAACTGTTCAATTATCACTGTATTCTTATCCTCCACTCCCGCTATAATTGTCTGTTGCTGTTCAGGAGTATGTGGTCGTGGTACATATGGGTTGTCTTTAATAAGAAATATTGGTAAATTTATATTTGAAAAAAGAGGACTTGTAGCTGGCATAGTCTTTATTTGTTTTCGCCCACTGTGATGAACAGTTGTCATGAATCTGTGCTGAATACCTATTACGTTGTGTGTGTGTGGGGGGGGGGGGGGGGGGGGAGGAACTCTCCCAATCCAATTTACTCCTACCAAGTTTCCCTGCCACATCAGCATAAGGTCTTTGGTTTACATAATCTTCAGCTCCCTTAAAGGATATACTACATGTAGCTGACGGTTTCTATATCTCTTGTTGTTAGAGACACACTGGGCAAGACTTATCTCTCGATGTGTGGTTCTCTTTACAGTGGACACATCACATGACTTCACTTCTGCACTGAGCTGTTTCATGGTTCCCCTCATATTGACTGTCTCAAGTCTGTGACTGATATTGATTACTAAGATGTTAGTACTGAAGGCATTTCAAACACTGCCTCGGTAGGGGTATATACAGTGTAACATTACACTTCACGCCATATATCGTCACATATTCTGGTAGGAACTGCTATGCAAGTGCTTCCCAGGGTATTTAGTTCGTTGTTTCTAAATTAATTATTCTCTTGACCATTTTGCACATGTGGCAGGCTGTAATTGTAGACTGAATAGCATCTTTCAACTCTTAACTCTGTTAATTCGGGATCTATGGTTCTAATAACTCCTTGTTTTCTGTGGTTTGATATGTATGCTACCACCTGTTTCTGATGTATCAGGTTGTCCTCCACAAACATATTTGTAGCCTCTCTCTTTGATATATAAGTTTCAATTCTGTTTTTCCCACAGCCCTCAGATTTGTAATTTTCTGCTTGTACTCAGAATCCGAGGTAAATAGTATCTTCCCCAAGGGCATGGGGTGGTATTTACATTTTTTTTTTTGGTCATCAGTCTACTGACTGGTTTGATGCGGCCCGCCACGAATTCCTTTCCTGTGCTAACCTCTTCATCTCAGAGTAGCACTTGCAAACTACGTCCTCAATTATGTGCTTGACATATTCCAATATCTGTCTTCCTCTACAGTTTTTGCCCTCTACAGCTCCCTCTAGTATCATGGAAGTCATTCCCTCATGTCTTAGCAGATGTCCTATCATCCTGTCCCTTCTCCTCATCAGTGTTTTCCACATATTCCTTTCCTCTCCGATTCTGCATAGAACCTCCTCATTCCTTACCTTATCAGTCCACCTAATTTTCAACATTCGTCTATAGCACCACATCTCAAATGCTTCGATTCTCTTCTGTTCCGGTTTTCCCACAGTCCATGTTTCATTACCATACAATGCTGTACTCCAGACGTACATCCTCAGAAATTTCTTCCTCAAATTAAGGCTGGTGTTTGATATTAGTAGACTTATCTTGGCCAGAAATGCCTTTTTTGCCATAGCGAGTCTGCTTTTGATGTCCTCTTTGCTCCGTCCGTCATTGGTTAGTTTACTGCCTAGGTAGCAGAATTCCTTAACTTCATTGACTTCGTGACCATCAATCCTGATATTAAGTTTCTCGCTGTTCTCATTTCTGCTACTTCTGATTACCTTCGTCTTTCTCCGATTTACTCTCAAACCATACTGTGTACTCATTAGACTGTTCATTCCGTTCAGCAGATCATCTAATTCTTCTTCACTTTCACTCAGGATAGCAATGTCATCAGCGAATCGTATCATTGATATCCTTTCACTATGTATTTTAATTCCACTCCTGAACCTTTCTTTTATTTCCATCATTGCTTCCTCGATGTACAGATTGAAGAGTAGGGGCGAAAGGCTACATCCTTGTCTTACACCCTTCTTAATGCGAGAACTTCGTTCTTGATCGTCCACTCTTATTATTCCCTCTTGGTTGTTGTACATATTGTATATGACCCGTCTCTCCCTATAGCTTACCCCTACTTTTTTCAGAATCTCGAACAGCTTGCACCATTTTATATTGTCGAACGCTTTTTCCAGGTCGACAAATCCTATGAAAGTGTCTTGATTTTTCTTTAGCCTTGCTTCCATTATTAGCCGTAACGTCAGAATTGCCTCTCTCGTCCCTTTACTTTTCCTAAAGCCAAACTGATCGTCACCTAGCGCCTTCTCAATTTTCTTTTCCAGTCTTCAGTATATTATTCTTGTAAGCAGTTTCGATGGATGAGCTGTTAAGCTGATTGTGCGATAATTCTCGCACTTGTCAGCTCTTGCCTTCTTCGGAATTGTGTGGATGATGCCTTTCCGAAAGTCAGATGGTATGTCGCCAGACTCATATATTCTACACACCAACGTGACTAGTCGTTTTGTTGCCACTTCCCCCAATGATTTTAGAAATTCTGATGGAATGTTATCTATCCCTTCTGCCTTATTTGACCATAAGTCCTCCAAAGCTCTTTTAAATTCCGATTCTAATACTGGATCCCCTATCTCTTCTAGATCGACTCCTGCTTCTTCTTCTATCACATCAGACAAATCTTCACCCTCATAGAGGCTTTCAATGTATTCTTTCCACCTATCTGCTCTCTCCTCTGCATTTAACAGTGGAATTCCCGTTGCACTCTTAATGTTACCACCGTTGCTTTTAGTGTCACCAAAGGTTGTTTTGACTTTCCTGTATGCTGAGTCTGTCCTTCCGACAATCATATCTTTTTCGATGTCTTCACATTTTTCCTGCAGCCATTTCGTCTTAGCTTCCCTGCACTTCCTATTTATTTCATTCCTCAGCGACTTGTATTTCTGCATTCCTGATTTTCTCGGAACATGTTTGTACTTCCTCCTTTCATCAATCAACTGAAGTATTTCTTCAGTTACCCATGGTTTCTTCGCAGCTACCTTCTTTGTACCTATGTTTTCCTTCCCAACTTCTGTGATGGCCCTTTTTAGAGATGTCCATTCCTCTTCAACTGTACTGCCTACTGCGCCATTCCTTATTGCTGTATCTATAGCGTTAGAGAACTTCAAACGTATCTCGTCATTCCTTAGTACTTCCGTATCCCACTTCTTTGCGTATTGATTCTTCCTGACTAATGTCTTGAACTTCAGCCTACTCTTCATCACTACTACATTATGATCTGAGTCTAAATCTGCTCCTGGGTACGCCTTACAGTCCAGTATCTGATTTCGGAATCTCTGTCTGACTATGATGTAATCTAATTGAAATCTTTCCGTATCTGCCGGCCTTTTCCAAGTATACCTCCTCCTCTTGTGATTCTTGAACAGGGTATTCGCTATTACTAGCTGAAACTTGTTACAGAACTCAATTAGTCTTTCTCCTCTTTCATTCCTTGTCCCAAGCCCATATTCTCCTGTAACCTTTTCTTCTACTCCTTCCCGTACAACTGCATTGCAGCCGCCCATGACTATTAGATTTTCGTCCCCCTTTACATACTGCATTACCCTTTCAATATCCTTATATACTTTCTCTATCTGTTCATCTTCAGGTTGCGACGTCGGCATGTATACCTGAACTATCGTTGTCGGTGTTGGTCTGCTGTCGATTCTGATTAGAATAACCCAGTCACTGAACTGTTCACAGTAACACACCCTCTGCCCTACCTTCCTATTCATAACGAATCCTACACCTGTTATACTCATCTGACCAGAAATCCTTGTCTTCCTTCCACTTCACTTCACTGACCCCCACTATATCTAGATTGAGCCTTTCCATTTCCCTTTTCAGATTTTCTAGTTTCCCTATCACGTTCAAGCTTCTGACATTCCACGCCCCGACTCGTAGAACGTTATCCTTTCGTTGATTATTCAATCTTTTTCTCATGGTAGCCTCCCCCTTGGCAGTCCCCTCCTGGAGATCCGAATGGGGGACTATTCCGGAATCTTTTGCCAATGGAGAGATCATCATGACACTTCTTCAATTACAGGCCACATGTCCTGTGGATACACGTTACGTGTCTTTAATGCAGTGGTTTCTATTGCCTTCTGCATCCTCATGTCATTGATCATTGCTGATTCTTCCGCCTTTAGGGGCAATTTCCAACCCCTATGACAAGAGAGTGCCCTGAACCTCTATCCGCTCCTCCGCCCTCTTTGACAAGGCCGTTGGCAGAATGAGGCTGACTTCTTATGCCGGAAGTCTTCGGCCGCCAATGCTGATTATTTATCAAAATTGAGGCAGTGGCGGGACCGAAGACGTTTTGATTATAAATCAAAGACGCTACCCCTAGACCACGAGTTGTATTTACATACATTACAGTTAAGTCACGCAACAAATACATAAAATGGAACTACTGCATCACTGCAATACCTGTAACCTTTGTTTTGATCATATATTAGCTGTACATTTGACTGTGATAGATTTTCTCTTCGTTCATTACTCTATTCTTGTGTAAGTTGAGTGCTAAATGGCCTACCACCCAGTGCTGTCCTCAAAATCGCCCTGTGGGGAAGGGAACTTGATCCTTCATTTAAACTAAATTGTCAGACATACCTGTGTTGAGTGCTGTCGGATTCTGTACCTACGTTGTTATTTGTTGCTGGTGTTACTGAATGCTGACTGCTCATCTCTTCTCTTTTAATTCTTCCTTCCGCTCAAGTGAGCATTTTGTTACAGAATTCGCCCTCTGCTCGATGTCCATACTCATTTTCAAGAGTGTTTCCGCTCCCTGTAATTCTCGGTCGTAGAACTCCACGTCAGGGGCGGCAAGGGGGGGGGGGGACCTTCTCCCGCGCCGAATGAGCCGTTGTCCATATTTATTGTTTTGGTTGTAACGTATTTATTTAACACACTCGACATGTATGTGTCTTGATAATTTTATCCTCCTTTTTCGCGAAAAGAATTGGGCAATTAACTATTGCAAACCCATTTACTCAGCTGCTTTACTCACAGTCTAACAAATATAATAGACTCGGTACTCTTTGGTGCGAAAGTTGTTAATGTTCGATTGCTCGAGCGACACTAGCGCTACTAGCGTCGATAAAGCAGCCAGTGATATAACTATTAAGGATAATGTTTGTTTTCAATGGAGGTAGAATATTTTTACCTCCATGTACTTAACTGACGGAATAGTTGTGATATTTTTGTGTTCCATACGTTAGCAATTACCAAGAGGCATGTATTATCTTGAAAAACATGTAAAAACAGTCGAAACACACTGATTCTATGACATAAGTTACAGCTAATTCATGAAGAAATACTTTCAAATATATCTAGATTTGCAACTTATTCCGCTGAAAACAAGAAAATATAATAACATGTCATGCATGAGAAACACATATTCTGTTGTTGTCTGCTGTTATTATCATAGGTACTTTTCATGTCATGTCAAATTTTTTGTGTGGAATCCAATGACTCACTTTTCATGCACTTGACTCCACTTTCTAATATACGAGTATTTTTGTAAAAGTTATTACTTTTGCTTCTAGAGCAAATGTGTTGAAGGTTCCTGCCGTTTGTGGCCCAGATTTAGCAACAATTGCGCAATTCGTTCTTCTGTGTGGGGAAACATTGCTTCTGACGATTTATTATCTCGTCTGAGTAGTTTTCCCTTCAGCTACAATTGTGATTATTTATTTATAATATGCAGGTTTCCTACATTCCAGATTCTCTGATTTGGTTGAAACTGTAATGACCTGTTGGATAGATATATGACGCCTTTCTGAAAAAGGTCAGGTCTTCTGGTGTTTACTAACATTTTTTGTTATTGGTCAGATTTAAATTAAAGTACAGCTAAAATATTTGCCTGCAGAAGATAACAGCTATCTTTCAACTTCTGTTTGTTCATCCATAGGCAACACAAGTAACTAATTTTTCACAACTTTACACCATTATTTTGACGAATAATACACCAACAGACCTGACTACTCACAATGATTTGATCTCCGCAATATGGAGGAGTGCATAAGTCATTGACTTCGAATTTGTGGCGTTAGGTCATCTCTATAGCTTCTCACCTTTAGAGTCCAAGACAATGAATCATGACACTAAAGTTTTTTTTTGTGCAACTTCGCTATGCCAGTGCAGTCAAGCGATTGGCTGAAGGATTGACTGACTGGTTTGTATTTTAGACAATACCTTGAAATATAAACGTTATACTACCACTACAAGTTATATTATTTTTTATTGATTCAAATACACACACACAAGTAATAACAGCATTCCCCATTCTTTGGACATATACCTTTCAATACTACAAAATTATTTTTCCAGTAAGTAACACTTTAGAAGTTTCTGGAATATCATTTCCGTCATAATGTCCTGCAGACACTTAAGAAGTTGCTGAGTTGCTGTGCAAACCATACACCTGAATATAAAGAGCCTTTTTCACCAGCTCTGAGACTGTGTAGTATACTTCTCAGTTGGCCTTTATTTCTTGTGAATGCTTCTGTCATGAACCAAGATTTGCATTTTTTCTAGTAATGTGTTGCCTTTGGTTAGTGAAATTATTGTTTTGTATATGTTCATATCTGCAAAAGTCAATATTCTTAGGTTACAGAAGGCAGTTCTGTAAGACTTTGTTCTTTATTCAAAATTCTTCTAACACCGTTTTTTGCAATACACAAATTTTTCTTCTGTTAGTGCTGCTGGAGTTTCTCCAAACAGTAATTGCATACAGCATGGTACACTATACATAGAAGTTTTTTGTTAGCATAATGTCTTGGCTGTTTCACAAAAAATATTATGGTACTTAATTTACAACAGACATTGTCTACATGTTGTTTCCATTGGAGCGTATAGTCGACTGTAATTCTTAAAAATGTTATAAATATAACTTATCCCCATCTTGTTTTATCTATGAATATATCTGTGTGATCTTTCTTTCCTCTATTTGAGAACGCCATGAACATTGTCTTTGTTAGATTTATAATTAAGTTATTGTGTATAAGGCACTATACAGTGTTATTTGTTGCCATAAACGAACTTCTTCCAAATGTTTCCAGTTTTGCTTCTAGATTCACTAATGTCATGTCATCAGCATACAGTACTAGTTGGTCCTTCTCATTGATTTCTATACTGCTTAGAAATAGGTTGAACGTAAGTGTACAAAGTACAGATTCTTGAGGTACACCATAATCAATATCCTTGTTTTCACAGCTACATACAGATTCTGCGGTCACATACTGCTATCTGTCACTAACATATGATTTTATTTATTACACGGCATGTCTACATACACCATAGCTTTCAAGTTTCTCAATTAGTTTTGTATGGATGACTGTGTTAAAAGCTTTAGACAAATCTAGAAAAATAGCAGATACAGAGTTTCTTTTGGTATAATGCATCTATAACAAATTCTGTTAGGCCTGAGACAGAGGTTTCCGTATATTTCACTTCTTGGAAACCATGCTGTGCTGGAATCAGAATCCTGTGATCCTTTAGTCATCCTAATATACATGAGCGTATCTAGCAATTTTAAGAAACCAGAGTTTAAAGGTACTGACTTGTAATTATTTGATCATCTTCATCACCTTTTTTTCTATACTGCTATTACTTTGTTTATTTTTAATTTTTCTGGAAATACTCCTTCTCTGAATTAGTAGTCTGTTATATCCTGGACGTTCAATTGTTTATTCATTCACATCCCTTATTAGTTAATTTGTATTTGTCAGGAATATAAAAAAACATAACAAATGTGCTTCTTAAACAAAGATTCATTCAGTGATCTAAAATCAATGACACATCACTCTTAGTGACACACACATACACAACTGAGCGATTCAGAGAAGAATAAATTACACAGCATCACAAATACTGTTAGATGCATAAAATTAAATATGAAATTGTAATTGATATGATCATCAGAATTCTCCCATAATGTTCATATTTTATTATCGCCTGAAAGGTTTAATGCAAAGTCATTTCAATCAAAGTTTCCATTCTTGATAACATTGTCACTGTTAAATCCTTAGTAAAAACGTCTGCTGGCTAATCTTGTACTGAAACATATTCTGCACTGATTTTCTTCTTACTTACTAACTGTTATACATACTGATAATATGTTCCAATATGTTTGGAGTGTTCATAGAACCCAGTACCTTCCATGCATTTAATAGTACTTTGATTATTGGTACATAATCTTGGAACTGAACTTTCTTCAATAATTTTAATTTCCTTCAGTAAATGACCCAGCCACACTTATGATTTATTTGCTTCAATTTCATTAAGAAATTTGGCTTCCATTGATGACTGTGCAACACATTTTTGAAGTTTAATTTCTGACATCCCTGGCTGACCACAATACTACATTCAAACTTCACTTATTGAACATCTGGGCAATTTTTCACTTGCATGATCAACGTCGCTATAAGCTTCTATAGCAGAACTCGTCTTTTTACTAAACTAATACTGAATTCCACCATGAACTATACCTTTCAGATAGTGAATAATTCATTTAACCAATCTAGGATTGGCTTCAGTAAATGAATTTTGTGCTCTTTAAGCAACACTGACAGCATAAGTTAGATATGGATGTATTCCAATTGTTGAATATGTGACACTACTGATAATGTCTCGGTATGTGTCAGTGTCAGTACCTGGTGGTCAATCGCCAGGTGTCCATGCAGGTTCAGTCAGTAATGATACTGGATTTGCATCAGTCTCACGATATCTTGCCACTACCCTCTTTGCATATTAGGTTTTATTAATCTTTGCACAATTTCCAAATCTCTGGATTTAAAGACCAAGATAGCAATCCACTTCACTTATCACAATGTCAGACTCTTCGAGTAATTTTTTTGTGCAAACATCAAACACTTAATCAGGTTCCATTGTCAATCCATGAACTATTTTCATTAAAATGTATAAAGGGATCAGCATCGCTCTTCTGCGAATTGGATTTCTTAAGTTATTATTTCAAAGATTCGTATGAACATTTTGCTGTTTTCTTCAGTACATACTACCTTCAATGCAATCTGCACATATGACCTGTACCATCATCATAATCTTGTGGCTGTTGCATGTAAATTTCTTCCTACAACGTGTCATTCAGGAATGCCGTTTTAACATCAAATTGTTTAATGTTCCAGTTTCGTTGAACAACAACACAAAAGAGAGCTCTAATTGTTTCAGACCTAACCACTGGGCTAAATGCTTCAGATAAATGTGCTCTTAGCCTCTGACTAAACCTTCTTGCAACTAATCTTGTCTTGTAGTGGTTGATCTCATTGTTCCTATTCAATTTTGTTGTAAACACCCATCGATTACCACCAGCTTTCCTTCTGACTAGTAAATCAACTAATTTCCAGCTACATTCTTGATGTGACTACATTTCTTCATCCATAGCAGCTTTCCAATTTTCTGCATCTGAAGACTTCACTGCTTCATCACAGTCTTTTGGAGGTTCCATCAGGATCATCACCTTTAGTTGGTCAGGTTCATCTTGACAACATATTCGCATTCTAATCATTTGTCTATTATTCAAAACTCGATGTTGCTCTGTACTTCCAGCTCCATATAAAGACATGTCATTTGCATCTTCATTCACTTCAACATGATCATGATGATCTGATCCTGTAACTTTTTCTTGTATGGTTTCCTTATCATTCAGATTAAATGGTGTCACATCAACAGCGTAGCTTGCCCTAGTTGGCCCTGTATCAAAATTTTTACGGGGTCCTTTTACACAACTGTGATGAAGTTCAGATGGAGGGTAAAGGTTTTTCACAAAAGAAACAAAATTTTGAATAAATTAAGTATAGGGTACTTAGATAAGTAATTGTTTTCTATTAATGTTCCTAGGAGCCAAGTTAGCCAAACAATTCAAATATACACTTTACTCGCCTTTTTTCGGCAACCTTACTTATTAAACCATCCATAGCTGAAGATTTTAGTTTTTCCAGATATTCTACCTCAATAGACAGTAATGACAAGTCTGGAAGCCATTCTTGGCTCTGTAAGTCATTATTTTCACGCTGTCGTGCCTTAGAACCTGGATTAATTATTTCAAATAATGAATTAAAAAAGGCGACTAACACCATAATATCAAAGTTCTCTAAAATATCAATTATACTTTATATTCGTCATGCTCGTGCTTTTTAGTGGAAATTAAATTTATCTGGTAGAAAGTTTTCATCATTAATGAATTATTTTACTTTATAGTCAATAAAGTGTTATATCTTGAAGACCTTCTAATAGGGCGTACCTTGCTAAAGGTATATTTATATTTTAAATATTTATCAGCATTAACCAGCTTTTTATACTAATGCCCAAAAAGGTATATATTTTTTTTCCAAATTATTGTAAAAAGTAGACAGTTCAGGAACATGTTTCACAGCATCATTTAAAATTAAATTTTAATACAAGGGCCACACAATGAATATAATCGTCATTTGGTGCATGTTCTTTCATAAGGGGTTGTAATCCTCCAGACACACCCAATGTAACATTTGCTCCATTGTAACCCAGCCTTCTGCATTTAGACAAATCAATTCCATTCTCTTTTATAGTATTAATGATTTCAGTTTTAAGCCCTTCTGCACTACTATCAGCAGTTCATATAAATCCTGAAAAGGACTCACAGATTTTTATTTCTTTGGCAAATGATCATCATTTTCTGTTATCAAGACATATCGAAAACCCACAGAAAGTTGGTCAGTTTTTGACAGGTCTCGAGTTGCATCCAAAATAATCGCCAGAAACGAGGCTTTTTTAATTTCTAAAACAAAATTTTCTCTAAGTGTGGTAGGAAGTAAATTAACAATCTCATTTTGAATCATGCGGCATAAGCAATTTAATTCGCCTTTTTGCTTTAAAAAACTTGTTTTAAAATAGGATCATAATTCTATAGCAAATTTAAAATTGACATGAAATTTCCAGATTCAGAATTATGGCCCTTTAAAGGTAAACTGCATAAAGCTAAAGTAATTATGAAATTTATAACATGGTGCAATATATCTTGCCAGAAATTAATTTTACTATTGATTTCACTTTGCAGTATTGCATCGATAGTATTACCTTGTATCCAGTTATTAAAAGATAGAGCCGTATTAACAATGTACTGTGAGTTTCATGGTTAGATATACAGTGTGTAAAATTGCTTCTGATTGAAACACCATTAACCCATGCAGAGCAGTATTAAATACACCAGTTCAGATACAAATATTTCATGAGTAAGAGAAGATTAACATTTAAAATACGATACTTGTTAAGCTTGAGAGGTTGAAAAGATAATAGATAATGTGCCAGAAAAACTGTCCTCACCCATCTAGTAATATTATAAATTCAATTTAGCGCTCAATAAAGCGATAATAACAACAATAAAACATACACGGCTGAACTGATACTGCAGCACAACACAAATGATCATAAATAGACTGATATTTCAAAGCAGCACGAAAAGTTCTAAGCATCATGGGCGATATTCCTTCAGAACATAAAGGGCTGTCAAAATGTGAATAAAATAGGGAGCACAGGGTTAATTTGGGCCGAGCACGCCAGAACAGCGTTTCTGCACCTCCGAGGGAAGATTTTTTTGGAATGGATTGTACCACGTCTGCACCAGAGATTGAAAGTAGTACACTTATTTTAAAACATAATGTAAGATGGAATTCGCCGCGAGCAGACACCGGTGAACGTAATAGTTTTTGGCCTCTGTGTTACAAAAGAGTGTTTGCGATTTGTTTGCAAAAACATTCCACACGAATACCAATTTACAACAGCTGTAAGACCGCAATGTATATTGACTGACCTCCCTGTGTTTGTGCTGTTTCTATTTGTGAGTTTGGTGTATATCGAGAGGTATGTTTATTCATTCATGCTACACTTTTGCAAAGTGTTACTTATGTACATATACTGTACTGTTCCTGTTCTTTTTCCGTATAAAATATGAGCTATTTTTTCATACTGTTCATTGATGGCAGATTAATGTTATAATAAATACTATGTGAGCATAATGACCTAAGATGGTTTCGAAGGCGCATCAAGACTGCAAACAAATATTTGTAGCAGCTCAAAGACGAAATTAATTGTCTTGGGGAATATGTAACCAGCAAAGTCAATACATCGAACATACCATCGTGGAAATATCGCGGATTCAAACGTTTTCGTCTAACCTATAATCCATAAATTGATCGACCTTAGCCGAAAAATTCGATTATTGTCCTTTCTTATTTAGGGATTCCATCATGAACGTTCTCCCAAGGAACTATTTTTTTTGCTATTGGATGTATCAGCAAATATATTTTGTTTTCATTACTCGTGACAAAGTGCACATATCTGAACAGCATACTTTCATAATATTTAGTTAAATGTAACGTAAACGCTGGTAATCGCTGCTCCAGATCTACAAATAATTTAGATCAACAATGGGTAGTTAGCTCTGTAGTTGCATTTCTTGTATTCATTTCGGAAAAAATACTGTAACACTGGAAGTTTGTCTTAAAATGAAATTTAATTACGATTGGGACTGAAAAAGAGTTCGTAATTCGCCTTAACCGAAATTCGTGTTAACCAATAAAATTTACTGTTATAACTAATGTATTCCTGCCTGGACCTAATTCTTTTCATGTTAATCATGAGTGCATCTTGAGCGATTTCGCACTGACATTGCTAAACAGTAATACCTTACTAAATTGATTAAAATTTTATTTTATTAAATGTGTGCTTAATAAAATCTACATTGACTGATTATATTTTTCATCGCCCTTTCCACACCACATGTGTTGGCTGGAATCTCTTCCTGATATGAGCTTATTGTTAATTTATCGCTATGTTGTTAATTGTGTATGATAAAAAAATTTATATAGGATGAAAAATATTATTTAAAGGCAAGAAAACATTTTATTAGCTTTGTAATTACACCCTGGATACGAAAAAAAACACATTTACTGAAAGAAATCACAGAAGTTACACACAAGCCAAGAATTAAGATATTGATACCAGAGTCATGGAGCAGCGCATAAACATAGACCTCAAGGAATTTTTTTTCTTTTCTTTTAACACTTCCTCGAAAACAAAAAAAAATCATGAAATTATTGCTTTACTTTCTGCAACCGACTTGTCCATGACACTGCACCACCTGAGTACTTTGCAAGAATTCCAGTTGTTGAGCGCCTTGTCCGGTTATCACTTGCGATATCTGCATCAGCATAAATCTTTAATTCTTCGTCGCTTTTGCAATACTTTGGCATTCTTCGGCCGGTCAACCAGCACCCAGGTATTGTTTTTCTTTAGAGATTGAGGTTCTTCACTGATAGCTTGCATCCATTCTTCCTTCTCGTTTGACTGCAATATTTCTGAAAAACAGTTTGGATCTTTATATTCAAGTGCATCAACTTTTGTTACCATACAAAATTCACCACTTTCCATCCAGGTTGGTTTTCTTCGTTGTCTTTTATTCTTCTGTTTCTCTTCATTAGAAGATTCAGCAGCTTCTGCTTTTCGAAATTCTGTTAATTCTTTATTTTCATCAGATTCACTCGTCTCTTAACTTTCTCTAGAATCGAGAATGCCAAATTTTTCTTGAGTTTGACTTCCTCCAGAAGTGTACAGTCTAGGAGATTTACACTGGTCATCTTTAGATGAATTCGGATCATTAAATTCTTCCTGAGGGACTTCAAATTCAACATGATTATTATATTCAACATGATCACTGTGTAAATCACAAACAATTTCTGGCTTAAATTTCACATCGTGACTCAACACCACTTTTCTTTTAAATGGAATCCAAACTCTAAATCCATCTTTGTCATTAACATATCCAACAAGTCGTCCAAAAACTGCCTTATCATCAAATTTGGAACGGAATTGTTTGTTAATGTGAACATAGCAGCCTGTGCCAAAAATTCTGAGATGATCAAGTCGTCCTACTGGTCGATAAAACCATAGTTCATATGGGGTTTTATTTTCAACTGAAGATTTTCCAGTACGATTTATTAGGTAGACTGCTGTGTTACATGCCTCTGCCCACAACCCTTTAGGTAATTTACTCGGATTTAGCATTGACCGGGCAGCTTCAACAATGGTCCTATTTTCCCGTTCAGCCACACCATTTTGTTCAGGAGTGTAAGGAGGAGGAATCAGTAGCTCGATTCCCCTGTCTGCAAGCAGTTCACTGACATTCTTATTGTTAAATTCTTTGCCACCATCACATCTAAATTGTTTGACAACATGTCCATTAGTTTGTGCTTCATTTAAAAACTTTTGTGTCTTAAAAAGAAAATTCGACGGAATTTACTAAAATCTTCTTTGAAACATACATAATAATGCTTACCTGCAAAAGATTTTGTGCTCATTGGTCCATTGACATCCACGTGGATTAATTCACCAGTACTGGTAGAGCATATTGTTCGTGTTTTGAATGGCAGCCTATGCATCTTTCCAACTGCACAGCCGTCACAAAATTCACTCTTGGCATCTTTCACATTAATGTTCATTCCTTTTAAAATATTCTTCACATGTTGTTTATTTTGATGACCAAATCTTTCATGGTACACTTGCAATGTTTCGGATGAATTCATCAAGTTCACACGATTCATTTTTGCTTTTCTAACAACACGCATTTTCAACACATAAAGTCCATTTTTCACATAACCTGTCATAACAATATTGCCACTGACTTGTTTTCGAACACAGACGTTATTATAACTAAAATTAGTACTGTAGCGTCTGCAGGCAATGGCTCTCACAGAGAACAGATTAGCACTTGCATCAGCGACGTACAAAACATTGTCCATTCTACCATTGTATCATTTATTGTTTCGTCGAATTTGGATGTACACTGTTCCTTGACCGTACGCACACATTTTGACATCTTGTTTTCCCAATGAAATTACTTGAGGAGCATCAAATTCATTATACAAAACAAAATACTGTTTGTTGGGAGTGATATGATTTGTAGCGCCACTGTCACAATACCATTTATTTGGGTCACTGTGGTTACTGGTACACACACCCATAGCGTATGAAGTAAATGCAGCGTGTTCACTTTCTCGCTTCTTCTCTTTTCTTTTATTGCTGTCACGAGTGTTCTGTGGACACTCTGCTGCCCAGAGACCTAATTGTTTGCATATATTACACGGAAACTTCAGTTTTAATTGTGACTTTGTCATCTTTACTTGCCGATTACTTGTTTGCCGTTTTCTTGTTTTAGAAACGACAAAAGCTGCACATCCATTAATGTCTTGTTCACGTAGTTCAATAGTATAGGGTTTTTCAATCAATAAATTCAAGCTTTGCTTTTCTGTCGGTATCGTATCCCAGAAATCCTTAATATTGTCGTAGTTTTTTCCCAGTGTAGACAAAATTCGACCATTTAAGATTCTTTCAGATAGCGTATTTTCTTCATGTTTTGCTAATTCGTCGTTCAGGTCCACAAATAACTTTTGCAGTTTGGCCACATGTGCACTAATATCTTCCGTTTCATCACGTTTAACACGGAAAAATGTTTCAATCAACATATTCAAACGCTGAGTACTGCTACGTTCAAATCGGGCGCGTAATTTGTCCCAGATTTCTTTAGCATTCTTGCGCGTTAATACGAGTTCTGCAACAGATTTACTTAGTGCACTTGCTATAAGACTTGCTGCCTTTGCGTCGTTCTTGTGCCAGTCCACATACGCTTCTTTTTGTGCACTTGTCGCATCTTGCGGCAACTGTACACGTTCACGCGTACCGTTAATAATATCTTCTAGTCCATATGAACGCAGCACCATAGAAATATGCCATTTCCATTTGGCCCAGTCCTCAGGTCCTTCAAGCTTATCAATGCTGACCTTATAATCGCCGCTAGCAGTCATGTTTCTTTACAGACATAGGCTCATTTCAAATATTGTTTTAATTAAACTGTGTTGTTTGCCTTTACGCATGTACTGGGCCCATAACCTGACGAAAAATATTATTTAAAGGCAAGAAAACATTTTATTAGCTTTGTAATTACACCCTGGATACGAAAAAAACACATTTACTGAAAGAAAACACAGAAGTTACACACAAGCCAAGAATAAAGATATTGATACCAGAGTCATGGAGCAGCACATAAACATAGACCTCAATTCTTTTAACAATTTAATTAATAACTCCAATCAAAGCGTGTAAAATTAAACATCCATGTGCATACACCTAATCTAGGATAACGTGTATATAAAATAATGGAACGTATTTTTTTTATAAAGGTGCGTACTGCGTGTGCACAAATCTAGTGAACGCATTGCTCTCATGTATTTACCAAGTGCAATATGTTCGACTAGACAACAGACCTAGATGCAACTTTTCACACGCCGCTGCTCTCGAGCGACATGCATCGCTTGCGCACCATTAATCTAACCCTATGGTTTGTTACCACAATTCAAATAAAATTATGTATTTTGTACATTTCCATGACGACGTGTGATGATCCTTCGTTACACAGCGTAGAACGCTACATAATGTGACCTAAATTATAAATAAGAAGTAATTTTTCCGTGGAGATAGATAAGTTTTTAGTACTTTCCACTTCAAAGTAAATCTGACTGCTGAAAAAAATGAAGAAATTTTGTTCAATTTGTTTATAACTTCCTACTTCTTCTGTTTATTTCTTCTTTTCATAGCTCCAATGGGGTAATCTCCCTTTCTTTTACACATTTCTTTCACGATTAATCTTATTAACGAACAAATAATCATTAGATTTAAACGTTTGAACGTCATCAACCATGTGCAAAGATTGAAATAAATGCATATAGACTGTTCTCATTCAACTGACAAGGAGAAATACCATAATAATTGTTGTCTGCTGACGTGCGCTGTGGGAAATATGAGACGTTCAGTGTTTCCAACATTTGGACGACCGATTAATTAAGCTTTTAGGGCACGGCCTAAGACAAGTGTTCACCTTCGCTGAGGTTGTTGAAAACATTTCACGAATCTTTGCTAACACATTTCAGGACCCCTGTATCATTGATATAGCTAATGTGGTAGTAGCTACGCCCTTGTGTCACATGTATAAAATCATTCATAGTCGAGATGTCAACTAACTTGGTTGCATCACTTTTCAATGATTGTAGTAATGTTTCATTTTTAAATATTACATCTCAGCTGACAATAACTGAATGCCTGTGTGGAAGGTATACGTGACAACCATAGTCATCATAAACAACAATATAGCGTTTCAAACATTGGGATCAAACGTCTTCTATTTCTGTGCTGCAATCAAGACGAAATATTCTGCCCCAGATACTTTCAGATGATCAAACCGATTCTTCTTTCTAAAAAGTAATTCAGTTGGTGTTTTTTCTTTAATCCCTTTTGGCCCAGTATGCTTAAGGGTATGGGTAGCAGAAAGTAAAGCTTCAACCCACAATCTTTTTGGAAAATGCCTTGTTGACTGAAGCTGTTAATGTACCATTCCACAAATATTCTTATTCTCACATTCAGAAACTCCATTCTGCTGTGGTGTGTATGGCACAGTCAGAGAGTGTTTCAACCCAATTGACTCATCATTTCTTTTTACACGATACTTGTGAAACTCCTTGCCATCATCAGTTCACAATTCTTTAATAATTAGTTGATCTTGTATTTTCACCATCTCAATAAATATTGGCAACTTCTGTCTAACTTCATCATTTTGTCATCAACGATGTGTCACCTTGAAAACAGAAAAATCATCCTTAAAGGCAAGAAAGGCTAAACACCATAGACAGGTGAATAAAAAGCCCAAATGAAAGAAATACATGAATGTCACTGAACGTGCACGAGAAGCTGTACAACACATCCAGCATAAGAGGATAAACAGTCGATCTGTGGAATAAATAGTCTAAGATAACCCTAGTGAAAAAATCGAACAGTTACGACGGCTCACAGTATCGTCTGCTATGGGGAATACAGTGCACATGAATGAAATCATTTCAGTCATTTTAGAGCCTCGAGAAAGATATATTATTGAATAATTGTGGAAGGGATCACATGAGAAGTTCATAAACTAGCGCAAAAGACATTCACATGTGCATGTACTATAAGACATGGTTTGGATTGTTCATGGCAGGCAGATTTCATCGATATGAGGCAATATTCAAGGGGAAATAAAGTTTCAAATATCTTTTAGTGGTTATAGAAAAATATTCGAAATTTTCCTGGGCACCTGCGAAGATGAAAACTGGTAAGGAAATAGGCGATACCTTTGAACAACCGCTTCAGATAGGGACAAAATAACTGCCCATACAACCTTCAAACTGATTGTGAAGGTGAATTCTACAATCGGTATTTCCAGGTATTAATGGATCAGCACAGAATACATCACTACTCGACATTCACTCACATCAAAGAGAGTGTTGTGAAATGTTTGAATAGAACAACAAAAACTGTATGAGGATACAGTTTAATCTTCAAGGAGCATATCAACGACTCAGTATTCTCACACAAATAATGAGACATTATAACTGTTCCCAATATAATAAAATAAACATTTGTCCTACTCATCTCCACGAGCTTCTAAATACAGTATACAATCACAGGCAGAAATTTAATATAGCTGATTTGTTGCGTATTTCAAAATACAAGATGGTGTTTGCAAAATCATATCTACCGAACTGGTCCACAGCCAACAGGCTTGTCACAGTGGTAACACCTCTTTCCATCATATTAACGAAGTTAAGCACTTTCGAGCTTGGCTACCACTTGGATGGGTGACTGTCTGGGTTGCCAAATGTTGTTGGCAAGTGGGTTCCATTCAACCCATGTGCAACAAATTGAGGTGCTACTTGATTGAGAAGTAGCAGCTCTGGCCATGATAACTAATACCTAGTGGGAGAGTAGTCTGCTGACCTCATGTCCCTCCATATCTGCATCCAGCGATGCTTATTGGCTGAGGATGACATGGCGTTTGGTTGGTACCATTGGGCCTTCTTAGGCCTGGTAGGACTGAGCTTTTTTTACAACAGGTCCACAGAGATATTTACAGTTTCCAAACTATAATGAACTTACATATAAAAGTATTGTGAAGATGAAGATATTGCAGGTAGTATATACACAGAGGAATTACAGAGAAGCTCTAAAGCTGATGTGTTTCTCATATAGCGCATCATAGGAAGTCGAGTGGGCAGGGCTTTAGTGAAATGACTCAGCCTCCTTTCAAAGCACAACTGCTGGTTATGATGATCATGTTATTATTATCTTTTCTCCTTCTTGTTTTCTTTTTATGCATGTAAGCTATATATATAAAGTCAACTGTAAAGTAACAAGTTATTTTGTGGCAAAGATAATGTTTTGATACAATTCCAATATCTTCACCTGTTTGTTTCTGTAAGTGATAGCGGGCAGACATATGATTATACATCATACGTTGAGAGAAGAGCTCTGACAGCTGGCAGCACAGTTGCCAGTATTCGACACGGATGGGCAGCGAGCCAGCAACACTGGGGCATTGCCACCGTAATGTAAACAAAAGCTCACATTGTGATTGGCCGTCGTGGATGCACAAAGCACATGCGTCAACGCAGATTCGTCTGTCAGAGCTCTTCTCTCGCCAATATGCACTGTATCACCGGCATACGAGCATTGTTTTAAAATGTATGTTCCAACTGTATATTAAAAAGTGCTATAAAAGTTATTAGGAAGGCCAAGTTTATTCATATATTTACATCGATGAAACCCGTCTGTTCATCTTTTCGCCTCACCAAGAATCTTGCATCAGAAGGTTCAAAGCAGGCACTGTCATAATCAGCACTATGCACAATGGAACTAAAGTGAAGCAGTACATAACTCAGAATCTGGATATGGATCTTAAATGTATTGAGATTGAAGGTCTGTTGACATTAGTACCAGTTAAGGTTCACACAGGATATGTTACAGATTTATAAATTACCTTTCAATTTCCTTCAGTTATTCCTTTCAATTATTTTTTAACTATTTAAGCAGTAATTATTAAGCAGTTTGTATTATTTTGTCCCTCCCTTATATGCCACTATACAATGGCGACCGTTTAAAGGACAGCGCCAAGCGGAATATTAACAGACCATTAAATTGTTGAGACAAATAAATTGAGATAAATGATTCGTTTGATTGCCACAGCAAACTAATGAAACGTTTGTTGTATTTGTTACATGTCTGTGAGATTGGGAATAAGAAAAACACTGAAGGAGCAAATTAAAATTAAATTCTGACTACAAATGAGGCGCCCTGGGAATGCTGATTTCAGCGGTAAAGGTAGGAAGCTCCTATGCTGTATGCCTATATGGCAGCGCTTGGTGCCGTCTCTCTGGCAGTAGATAATTTTTTTCCTTTGAATTAAAGTTCTTTACGAAAAATGCATTTCGACAGAAAATATGAAAATTTGTATAAAGTCATCATTAAAGTGCAAGATACATCATCAAATTCTATAAGAATGTGTAAAATAGTAATCAGGTTCGTTAGTGAATACGCAGATGAGTCTGCTTTAGTAGAAAAGTACCAATACAGACAAAATTTCATTTTTGAAAATTTTTTTTAAATTTTGTTAAACACTATTCACAATTGAGTCTAAGGAATTGGCTGTTGTAGAAAATTCATTACAAAATACAGTATGCCATGATGTCGGAAATTAGAGCTTGACAACAGTTGAAGTTAACACGCCAACTCGGGAACTAGCCAATACCTACCAAAACAACGAGGTTAGCGTCCCACTAGCAAAAAATGATGACACTGGTAATATAATTAATCATGATGTCACTTTTATGATGGAAGTGCGCGACAGTGAAACTTTCTTCGATCATTTGCATACGACGCCGCGAATGCAGGAACTGGAAACAGTTTTTAAAAGGAATGTAAATACTAGTGAGAGACACAATTTGAAACAACTCATGCAACTAATAACACAACAGTTTACAAAACTACAGGACTTCCAGGAAGTTGACACAGCAACTTAAAGGTATGACACAGCAGTTCACAAAACATCAGGAAAATATAGGACAACAGCTTACACAGCAAAATCAGCCATTTATTGATTTCAAGGACTGTATTAGTCAACAGTTCAGTGAGGTGAGCAAAACTATACACGCTGAATTATGTGAGAAACTATCCGGTAAGTTGACCGAACTAGGTAAACAACTAAAACAAGAAATAATTACCGATATGTCCCGCAATATAAATACGTTAACAGAAAAAGTATTATCTGTAGACGATAAACAGGAAGAGTTTGCAGGTGCATTACAAAACCTTGGTGAAGCATATTCTCAAATCCAGGAGACGCAATCCCAAGTGGTAAAAATTTGACGGACCCAGTCAGCAGGCTGCAAGACTTATGCAAAAACTTACCTACAGAGATATAAAAGTTAAGAGTAGACCAGTTAACTTTAGAGTCAAAATTTGCCAAAAAAAACAGAGAGATAAGATATGTGCATATGCAAAGGAAATAACTGAAAAAGCTGAAGCAGGGATGCTGGATAAGGGCAGCATCATTGCTGAGAAGGTAGCGTCCGAGTGCAAACTTTGTGTAGACATGGTAGAAGAAGCTCTAAAGGAGAAAGAAAGTCATCTTCTAGCTAAAATACATTCAGGTTTAAAGGAAGCAGAGGAAATGTTATGAGGCACAGTATTGCTAAAACTACTGACATTCCAAAACAACATTTGACAGAAAACAAACTCATGCTCTTAGAGAAGTTAGATACTTTCACTGGTTACCCACAACACGGGGCTAGCCCGTCGAAGGAATATAGCGAAGGTTGTAGAATGCAACAACACTTGCCAGCAGCTGTACCTGTCGAGCAAGAGCAATTGCCATGCACTGCGCCACAAGAGAACACAAACACGCCTGTCACAGACAGCACGGCATGTCTGTCAACATTACTTGCAGATGGGGGATGACTTAGGCATCGACAATATCCGGTATTTACCTCTGAATGGAAAAGAACAAACCCCGTGATCTTTATCAGAGCATTTCGAAATGTTTTACCTCGTACGTGGACCGAAGACCACAAAATTAGATTTGTTGTTGGATACACAGAGGGTGATGTACTGTTATGGCTACGGACATGGTGGAACGTTGCCACTACTATGAACAGTTTGAGAGAGCCTTTCTGGATTAATATTTGTCTGAGGCCGTACAAGAGGGCTAAGACGTGAGCTATTCTCCCAGCTCCATTCGGTAGCAAACATGGAAGCTTAAGGGACTATCTTGAAAAATATTTGAATAAAACCAGATACTAGATGAACCCGGTATATCAAGCAGATGTACTGAAAATTTTAAAGAGCCTAATTGCTGCCCACATTAGGGAAAAACTCATTACCATTCCGGAACATGACACTGAATACTTTCTGTCTGTACTGGACTCAATAGATTTGACTTAATAAGAGAGGCCAGTACAACCCAAGCCTGTTAATACGCAGATAGTGTCACAGAGATTGACGGACCAACAAATGAACAATTGATTTGTAGTACAACACGGATGGCAGCCTTACCCCACACAGACCTATGGTAACGGTAACAGTAATCACAACAACAATGGACAAAAACGTAAATTCAAGGGCAGGTATAAAAGAAATGGGCCAAAATTTAGCAAAAACAACTATAACGGGCAAGTAGCGTATGGCCAGCCTGAACAATATGTACAGACAAGCTACCGGCAATAATCAGCCGATGGCTTGGCAACCACAAAACAATACCAGACACCCGAATACGCCACAGACAGCGGAATTCGGCCAGCAAAGTAACGCACATATGCCGAAAATTGCGCAGACAAAGAGAATTTCAGTCGAAAACCTCACAGGAGACTCGTTCGTGTAATGAGACACCAACAAGGGTTTGTACAAAAAGTAATGAGACTGAACTTGTGAATCAAAATTTATTGTAGATAGCGCTACAACCATTTAGTACTCTTCATTGTATGACCCTTGAGAGTAAACAATCCGCTGCATGCGAGATTTCCACGCTTCAAACGCTGCTCCGTACGCTGAGTCCTGGATGGCCTTCAAATCCCTGATCGTGGTGGCTATAACCTCCTCCAGGGTCCCAAGGAAGTTTTTAGTTTGGGGAACAAAAAAAAGTCTGGTGGGATCACATCGGGTCTGTAGGGGGGCTGGGGAATCGTTGGAATCCCTTTCTTGGCCAGGTAGCAGTAGCATGAAGCAGGTGTGACTTGGCGCGTTCTCATGATGCAGCTTCCAATCATCAGTGATGACTGGTCTCACGCGATGGATCCTGGCTTTCAGTCACTTGAGCACTTTGCAATAAAAAGCACCATTGACAGTTTGGCCTTGGGACACAAACTCATGATGAACCAGGCCCCTTACGTCGCAAAACACAATCAGCATGGCTTTCAACTTCGATTTGCTCATGCGAGCCTTTTTTGGATGTGGGGACACTGCGCTGTGCCATTTAGCACCCTTGCGCTTTGTCTCCGGGTCATACGAAAACACCCACATTTCTTCTCCAGTGATAACGTTATCCAAACATTCTGGATCAGCTTCAAGGCTCTGGAGATTGTCTTGGCGGGAGTACACTCGTGCTTGCTTTTGAACATCTGACAAAATCTTCTAAACCATCTTGGTGCAGATCTTCCTCATCGACAATTCTTTGGTGGTGATGTTGTGCGCTGCCATTTTATCAAGTCCAAGGTCATCTGCTATCATCCTGACACTCATTCGACGGTCGGTGTTCAATAAAACGCGCACACGGTCGATGTTTTCGTTAGTTTTGCTGGTTGACAGGAGTCCGCAGCGGTTATCGTCCACAATGCTGTCCCAGCCGTCTGTAAATCTCTTCACCCAGCTGAAAACCTGGGCTTTTGACAGACAATCATCCCCATAGGCTTGCCAACACATATTCGAAGTTTCTGTACCCGATTTTCCTAGTTTTACACAAAACTTTAATGGCGTAATGTTGCTCTATCATTTGCAGCATGTTCCACCACGTCCGCGGACTTTGCGACGTGTCCACTCAACGCACGAGTTGTCCGAGACAAGAGCCCACAAGCGACTAGCACGCCGCGCGTTTTTGGCCAGACGCTCCCCACCACCAATCCCCCATGCGAGCGCGCACTACGAAGTACAGTCGTGACAGCAAAAAATCAGTCTATTTACTTTTTATACAAACCATGTAGTAAAAGTTACGCCTAACCCAGAGACCAACGCCATCGCGACACCAGAAAACTTGAACTGGTCACGATAGGCCCTCGTTCTGTGATCTTGGGAGAGAGTGAGAGTACGAGCTTGATCGACACTTGCTTTATCAGATACTATCATGGTAGCGATGTGAAGGTTGATTTGAATCAAAATAATGAGGGTACTCAGAAAAACCTGACAGAGAGCAAGGAACAAGTTACTATTAAAGCCAAAATATTAGATCTTGACGTACACACGGTGCTTGACACAGGTGTTGTGATTAACTTTTTGTCACAGGGATTCTTACAAGAACTGAAGAAATATGGATGTATACCCACACTGCCAGTCAAAAATTGCAAGGTGCAAACTGCCACTGGTCAGAAATCGAAAGGAGTCAAAATAGAAGTCTTAATTCCTGTACAATTAGGTCAGTTTTCTGTATGATGGAATTTTTTGATAGTAGAGAAATTAATAGTTGATTGTTTAATCGGTATGGATACATTTAGGACACACCAAGTACAAATTGATATAGGAAAGGGCTAATGTCATTTCACTGTAAATAACCAATTATTTGTAATAGATCTTATCAGGGGAAGTACTGATAGAAATAAAACTGAAGTTACGCAAGACTTCGAAGTTCAACTGGTAAATCCCATAGTTATGTTTGTCAATACATACAATAACGAACAGTTGGCAGCAGAAGAAGTAAACGACAACACAATAAGCACGAAGGTAAGTGAATCAAAGTGCTTGTCTCAAGGATAGCAAGCGAAACTTAGGCAACTGATACTTGCTTATATACATTTGTTTGAAAAAAGATTTTGTCTACAAAATGGAAGAATATCTTCACAAAACTTTTTGTTCTACCTCATACTCTATACCATGGACAAAGAGGGAAAAAGAGATTAACAGGATACTTGAACAGGGCATAATATAAGCATCATTTTCCCCTTATTGTAGTCCTATTTTAGCTGTGAGTAAGCCAGATGTCAAGGTGCTCTTGGTCCTCGAAGCACGTAACATTAATAAGATTCTTGTACCATTCCGAACACGTCTACACAATTTAGAGGAACAGCTTATGAAATTCCTTGATGATAAATTTCTTACTATAATCGACCTCCAGTTTTCATATTGGCAAATAAAAGTACATGAAGAAAGTCAGAAGTATACCACCTTCGAATGAGGGGGCAGGAGCTTCGAATTTCAAGTATTACCATTTATGATTGAACGTAAGTACAGGTGTATTTGTCTTTGCACTGGACAGAGTGCTAGGGCCCAACCTTCTGAGTAAGGTAATAGTATACACTTATGTGATCAAAAGTATCCGGACACCTTGCTGAAAATGACTTACAAGTTCGTGGTGCCTTACATCGGTAATGCTGGAATTCAATATGATGTTGACCCACCCTTAGCCTTGATGACAGCTTCCATTCTCGCAGGCATACGTTCAATCAGGTGCTGCAAGGTTTGTTGGGGAATGTCAGTCCATTCTACACGGAATGCTGCACTGAGGAGAGGTATCGATGTCGGTCGGTGAGGCCTGGCACGAAGTCGGCGTTCCGAAATATCCCAAAGGTGTTCTATAGGTTTCAGGTCACGACTCTGTGCAGCCCTGTCCATTACAGGGATGTTATTGTCGTGTAAGCACTCCGCCACAGTCCGTGCATTATGAAGAAGTGCTCAATAGCCATCCCCGAATTGCTCTTCCACAGTGGGAAGCAATAAGGTGCTTAAAACATCAATGTAGGTCTGTGCTCTGATAGTGCCACCAAAAACAACAAGGGGTGCCATCCCCCTCCAAGAGAAACACGACCACACCAGAACATCACCGCCTCCGAATTTTACTGTTGGCACTACATACGCTGACAGATGACGTTCACCGGGTATTCACCATACCCACACCCTGCCATCGGATCGCCACATTGTGTACCATGATTCGTCATTCCACACGTTTTTCCACTTTTCAATCGTCCATTATTTACGCTCCTTACACCAAGCGAGGACTCGTTTGGCATTTACCGGCGTGATGTGTAGCTTATGAGCAGCTGCTCGACCGTGAAATCCAAGTTTTCTGACCTCCCACCTACCTGTCATAGTACTTGCAGTGGATCCTGATGCAGTTTGGAATTCCTGTGTGATGGTCTGGATAGATGTCTGCCTATTACACATTACAACCCTCTTCAACTGTCAGCGGTCTCTGTCAGTTAGCAGATGAGGTTGGCCTGTATGCTTTTGTGCTGTATGTGTCCCTTCACGTTTCAACTTCACTAACACATCGTGGACATAGTGGACCAGGGGATGTTTAGAAATGTGGAGATGACACGTACAGATGCATGACACAAGTGACACCCAATCACTTGACCACGTTCGAAGTCCATGAGTTCTGTGGAGCGCCCCATTCTACTCTCTCACGATGTCTAATGACTACTGAGATCGCTGATATGGAGTACTTGGCAGTAAGTGGCAGCACAATACACCCAATTTGAAAAACGTATGTTTTGTGGGAGTCCAGATACTTTTGATCACATAGTGTACACCCACTTGGGTAGAACACTTAAGATTAATTGAAAAAGTGTTGAGACGCTTTTCCAAATATGGAGTAGCAGCAAATCTCAAGAAATCTAATTTCGAACAAGAAAAGATAAAATGTTTAGCACACATAATCTCTTCAGAAGGCGTACTGCCAGATCCTAAAAAGTTGATGCCATTAGGAACTGTCCATTTCCTCAAAAGAGACAATTAAAAGTATTCTTAGGCCTCGCCTCATTTTTCAGGAATTCCGTCCCCCACCAACTTATGAAAAACAGACCTTGGTTATGGGACAAGCAATGTCAAACCGACTTCGAGAAAATCAAGTAAGCTCTATTAAATGCTAATATTTTATGTCAACCAAACATAAAGAAGGATTTTTGTTTATGCACCGACGCTTCTTCTCAAGCTCTGGGTGCATGCCTTTTTCCAAATAGTAGAAGAAGAGGGATATCTCGTGCCTAATGTAATTAGCTTCGCCAGTCACAGTTTATCTGAAGCTGAACGTTCATATTCAGTTAAGGAGTTGGAGGGTTTGGCTGTATTTTGGTCCTTTAAAAACTTTGAATATTTACTTTTAGATAAATACACAAAAGTATACAGTGACCATTAGTCCCCATCGCTTTTGTTAACTTGTAAATTACGACACCGATGGATAGCCAGGTGCTGTATGTATCTCCAAGGATTCGATTTTGAAATGTGTACATAAAAGGAAACCAAAGGCAATAGCCGATGCTCTTTCTCGATTATCACAAGGCTTAGAGGAATTCAACGATCTTTTAGAGCAGGAAAGTGAAATAAGAGCTATGTTGATGGAGGACAAAATACTCCGACCACACTGTGCCCACATGGAACAATTACTGCAGGAAGACAAACGCTGGAATAAGGTAAGAGCGCAACTTACGCCAAACGGTGATGAAAAGTTAAAAAAGTTTTTGACTATTCATAAAGATGTTCTGTTCCACAGGAAACATCCCAAACAAGAACAACGGCGTATGTGTTTGCTGGAGGAATATGTGGATTACTTTATCTTATACACACACAATACTTGGGGCCATTATGGCACTGCAAAATGCACTGACAAAATAGGTAAATATTGTTATTTCCCCAACCTTAGACGAAGAGTACTGCAGGTGGTATCAAAGTGTATTGTTTGCCAGAAAGCAAAACTTTCCAACATCTCCAAACAGATGGAAGTACAACCACTTGTGGCTAAAAAAAAACATCTAGAAAAGGTATCGTGAGATGTGGCTGGCCCTATCCGAGAGTTACACGGGAGTAAAATATATAGTAGGTCTGTATGATATTTTCACTAAGTACGTAAAACTGCATGCTGTACAGAACATAACAGCCAGTTCAATTTCAAGATGAATCAAAGAGGATTATTTTGAAATAGTAGGAAAACCAGAAGTCATGTTAACAGATAATGCCTCATTCTTTGTTTGATGTAAATGGAAAGATTTTGTAGATTCACAACAAAATAAAACACATTTTAGTATCCAAATTTCATCCCAAAGCATCCTCTATAGAAAAAGTGTTTAAGGAATTCAGCAGGTTTGTGAGGACCTATATACCTCATAAAAAGACCAAGTAGATTGAATATGTCACTCCCTTCTTACAAGTTGTTAACAACCTTCCCCATACATCAACTGGATTTACACCAAATGAGCTGATGTTCAATTGCAAACAAGTAGTTGAGTGGAAAAAAAGACACCAATACCAGAATTATCACTGGATGATAAAATACAACAAGCAGTAATCAACCTTGAAACATGGGCTACATATAGGAAAGGAATTTATGACAGAAAGCTGAAATGTACAACACAACTTTATATAAGACAAAAGGTGTTACTTAGAATACATCCCAAATCCACAAAAATTGGAAAATTGAACCATAAGTGGCGACTACTATACAGTGGACCATACATAATTACTAAAATCCTCTACCCAGGAGCATACAGTTTGGTACACTTGAACTTGACAAGGGTCTTTACCCACACAAAGACTTGAGAACGTTTATATATTGAAGAAGGGCTGTATACCCTGTAATTTATATATGCATGTAATAATATTAGATTTAGGATGCTGGAAAATCACATTCCAGAAATTATGTTGATAGTTGATTTGGAAAATTTTTGTTTGTGTTTTTTCTTATGTGACAATGGAGTAAACGATAAGGTGATTGGATGTAACAAGGAAGAGTTTTAATTTTATGTGTCTAGAAACGACGATACCCTAAATACAATGCTTCGTCTTGAGAATGGCCCAGTTGTAAACAATCAAACAAACTTGGGAACCACATGGTAGCGCGCAATGCAATACACAACTCGTCACAACGTAAGTGGTTTCAGAGCAATGCAGTGCATGCGCATTGGGGAGCAAGCTAGTCAACAAACCACAAGTGTGTGTGCGCCAAACCGACACAGCTGGGAGTGTTGGAGCACCCAAAACGAACAAACCCTATGAGCTACAGCCTGCAATAGCATTTGTAAAGCCTATTGTATAAACAGGGACATAGAAAATTAAGGGAGAGTCTATATTACAACTATGACTATTTACACAATACACACATACAAAGATAATCTAAGGGATTATGTACACAAAAAGCGCCCCTACACTACGAGATATTTACTTCAGTTATGCTACTATGTACATCATATATTTGTATGTACAATATCTACAAATATAAGTATTGAAAGTACCCTCGCTAATTATATTTGATGGGACAGAAAAGTCTTCCTGCAGGTAAACAAGCGAGTACAGTACAAGTGGTAAACTGAATAAGAGGTCGCACGAACACATGTAATACACTTTATCTTTCAGATTTGTAAGGTAAGTAAAGAGGCACATATAACATTAAATGAGTTTTGTCATAGCATGACTACACACTGAAGTTAATGAATATATAGTTGAATATCTGAAAATGGTATTAGTAGCCATCGAGGCACTATCCAATTATCTATGAAGATTTAGTTTTGAGTTAGTATTATGTTTTTCTTCCAGGGAACGATGCATAGATGTGTCCTAAAGTGAAGAAAGATAAATGTTTGTAGAGTGTTAGGTACCATATAAAAATAAGAAAGCACCGCACTGCAAGATAAATATACGCTACTGGCCATTAAAATTGCTACATCACGAAGATGACGTGCTACAGACGCGAAATTTAACCAACAGGAAGAAGATGCTGTGATATGCAAATGATTAGCTTTTCAGAGCATTCACACAAGGTTGGAGCCAGTGGCAACCCCTAAAACGTGCTGACATGAGGAAAGTTTCCAACCGATTTCTCATACACAAACAACAGTTGACCGGCGTTGTCTGGTGGAACGTTGTTGTGATGCCTCGTGTAAGGAGGAGAATGCGTACCATCACGTTTCTGACTTTGATAAAGGTCGGATTGTAGCCTATCGCGATTGCGGTTTATCGTATCGCGATATTGCTGCTCGTGTTGGTCGAGATCCAATGACTGTTAGCAGAATATGGAATTGGTGGGTTCAGGAGGGTAGTACGGAACGCCGTGCTGGATCCCAACGGCCTCGTTATCACTAGCAGTCAAGATGACAGGCGTCTTATCAACATGGCTGTAACGGATCGTGCAGCGACGTCTCGATCCCTGAGTCAACAGATGGGGACGCTTGCAAGACAGGAGCGCCTGCGATGGTGTACTCAACGACGAACCTGGGTGCACGAATGGCAAAACGTCATTTTTTCGGATGAATCCAGGTTCTGTTTACAGCATCATGACGGTCGTATTCGTGTGTGGTGACATAGCGGTGAATGCAGATTGGAAGTGTGCATTCGTCATCGCCATACTGTCGTATCACCCGGTGTGATGGTATGGGGTGCTATTGGTTACACGTCTCGGTCACCTCTCGTTCTCAATGACGGTAACTTGAACAGTGGACGTTACATTTCAGATGTATTACGACCTGTGGCTCTACCCTTCATTCGATCCCTGCGAAACCCTACATTTCAGTCGGATAATGCACGCCCGCATGTTACAGGTCCTATACAGGCCTTTCTGGATACAGAAAATGTTCGACTGCTGCCCTGGCCAGCACATTCTCCAGATCTCTCACCAATCGAAAACTTCTGGTCAATGATGGCCGAGCAACTGGCTCATTACAATACGCCAGTCACTTCTCTTGATGAACTGTGGTATCATGTTGAAACTGCATGGGCAGCTGTACCTGTACACACCATCCAAGCTCTGTTTGACTCAATGCCCAGGCGTATCAAGGCTGTTATTACGGCCAGATGTGGTTGTTCTGGGTACTGATTTCTCAGGATATATGCACCCAAATTGCGTGAAAATGTAATCACATGTCAGTTCCAGTATAATATATTTGTCCAATGAATACCCATTTATCATCTGCCTTTCTTCTTGGTGTAGCAATTTTAATGACCAGTAGTGAATTAATGACCATTATTTAAAATTGCAAGGTGAAAACACGCATGTGAGTACTTTCGACAAAAGATTGCTTTGTTTCAATCTTAGTTGAACAAAGTGTGCTTCACTCATTTTAATACATGCCAAACATTCAGTCAGTGAACTGAGATTCCGTTTCCTGTAACTTTCGCAATTGAAGCTTAGGACGTTTTAAAAATTAATTTTGAATCACGTTTTTCAGATATCAATGTAAATTCAAATGGTATCAAGATATTTCAAAATCCCTTTGACGTCGATATAGAAGCGTTACTCGCAGAACTTCACTTTGAAATTATTGATTTGCGATGTAGCGACATTTTTAAAGTCACTGTTATGACAGTGAACCGATAGTTCTGCACTGACAAGTTACTCTGTAACTGCAATATATTATCTGAAGATGGGCAGCTAGCCTGATACCGGTCATTGAAAATAAAAAATAGCGATCAAAGACTGAAATGCCATATTTTTATTTGAAGAACGATCGCGGAAATGCCATTAAGAAAATCCTGTCTAGATTTGATAATTGGTTTTTGCAAAATCTTATGTTAAATGTTTATGTGTACCCTGCACCAAATAGGAACTGATAGTTGTAACAGAGATACACTACGACGATGCATATTTCATTTTTCGTTTGCCTTATGACCTTTGTATGAATATCCTTATAACTAAATTGTTTACTCGAGGTGCGGCCCGTTTCTTCATTTGGTACCTGCTACTCTCGAAGTAATTCTCTTCTTCTGCGCTTTGACGATGCACTGGTCGCTGAAAGAAAAAAACTTAAAACTTTATTACGTAGCTTGGTGGCCACTGATACTTTTCGTCATTGCATACATCCGCAGATATTTCCATACTTTGTTTAAATTCATAGGCATTCGTTTATTCTGTTACCCATTATGATCATTTACTCCGCAAAGAAAATTATTTGACATTTCTTACGGTATCTCTCCGCTTCTCCTAAGCTTACACGTCTCGTATAATTTTTTAATGGTTCATTTGGCTTGTAAATATGTTGTACATAGCTTAGTATTTAATTAAATCTCTGTGTACATGTATGAATAGGTTCCTTAGTTCTTAGGCAGTAGATGTATTTGCGTAGTATTTCCATTTACTTTGTATTTAAGTTAGGTACTTGTACATATTGCATTTCTATTTGGTTGCGCCTTCTGCCAGTCTGTCACACATGCATACAGGTCAATGCTTCCTCTGCTACTACTGACGACGCGTGTATTGTTGAGTGCTGACAGTTGAGCCATAGACTAATTTTGTTTATACCTTCGCTTCGCATTAAGCGGTGTATTACTTCTCACTGCTGTTAATTTTATGCTTTCGTGTACAGATCAAAAGAAATACTTGTGTCTATTCACATTACTTTATCTTAAAATACACTCCAGAAGAAAAGATACACTTAGAATTATGTACACTATGTACAATTAACTTGTGATAGAAAGAAAAAAATGCTACCTAGGTTCATCATTCCATAAAAGCTTTTATATCTTTGAGAGGGAGGAGGCCCTTGTCTCTCGCTATTTTCTCATCGACTAATCTGTACAGCCCAACTTATGGAATTTTGGAAATTATATATGGTCCTGAATAGAGTAATTGCACACTTCTTATTCAGTTTACCAAATTTGTCGATTTAGGGTGCATCCTTAAGAGGACTCGTTGACCTTCAAACAATTGTGTAACACGTTCCAGTTTCTTTTCATAAATTTTCTTTCTGTTCTCGGGCCTGTTTGCTAGTATAACCATGGCTTGTTTGATTTTGACTTGTGTCATTTCTGTGGAGGGTACCTTAGGTATGGGCGACTCCCACTCATTCATTTGTTTTATCCGGAACATCAATTCGTTAGGTGTGAAACTTATTGAAGAATGTGGAAGGTTATTGACAACTTGCATGAAAGGAGTTATGTATTCTACCCATTGGGTATGTTTGTGACAGGTGTATGTCGCAATAAACCTGTTGAATTCTTTAAAGACTTGTTATACTGCACTTGCTTCTGGGTGAAAAAGGTTTACTAATATATGCTTTACGCCCTGCAAGGTCATAAATTGTTTCAACTTTAGCCCAACGAAATATGAAGCATTATCAGTTAGTAACAACTTTGATTTACCTACTCTTCTCAAAGAGGCTCTCTCAATTCTTTTTCTGACATTCGTGACTGTTGCATTTTTAATGGCATATATTTTTGTATGTTCGGAGAAAATATTGTATAGTGCTACTACGTATCTTACTCCTCTTTTACTTCTTGGATATGGACCAGCTATGTCCAGGGATACTATTGCTTGAGGGGTTTTTTGTGACTATTGGGTGTAGCTCAGTATATTTGGATTGTTTTGATTTTTGACATATTGCACATTTTCTTAATACCTGTAGGACTCGCCGTTTAAAATTCGGAAAAGAACAAAGTGTTGCAATTTTTTCTGAACATTTGTAAACTTCACGTGTGTGCCTTATAAATTCATCGATATAATCATCAGGAATACACACATACCACTGATCAGATTTTTCATGTTTGCCATGAAACAAAATGCCCTTGTACTCTTGATACCATTTACTTACCTTTCCACCTTCATCCTGCTTAAGATTTTCCATGACTTTACTCCATCTTTCTGTTGTATAATTTTCATTTGCTTACAAAACTTATGTTAATCAGACTGTTGTGTTGTACCTTGCATTAATTACGCTCTGGGTTCTACATCTTGCTCTGTTAATTCACCAAGTTCCTCTAAACCTTATGGTAACCTAGACAAGGCATCTGCAGTAACATTCTGACTTCCTTTAATATAAATGATCTCGAAACTGAATTCCTTTCAATACAGACACCACCTAGCTAATCTATGGCGCAATAGTTTACATGTTAAAAGAAATGACAGTGGCTGATGGTCACAGTAAACTTTGTTATTTTTGCCCCACAAACAAATATTCGAACTTTTTAAATGCCCATATTGGAGATAAACTTTCCAGCTCTGACACAGAGTAAGATCTTTCTGCTTCTGATAATGCACGACTAGCAAAACTAATGACCATTGGTACTTCTTTTCCTCCTTCTCGCATTTGGAACAAGCATGCCCCCAGCCCCTGAGATGAGATCAATAGTCTGGTGCTTAACTACGACCGTTTGGTGTTTTCCGACGTAGTAGTGTGACTTAATTCATTACCTGGAGTAATTTCAGTTAGTTGCACTGTATGGGTACTTCGCCAATTTGTGTTGTTAGCTGCTGTGGCGCTATTTTGCTGCCCAAAGGTCGGCTGCGGTACAGCAGTAGGCATGGCATTGTTGCCGCGCGTCAACCACTGCTGCAGCCGTTCTGATCATGTTCGGCATAGGGCCTTGTAATGGTGGATTGTGATTCGCTCGTGCATTGAAATTAATCTGGTTGTTTTGAAAATTTCTTTTAAATCGTTTGTTTTTTCCGTTCCCGTTACCGTAATCGTTACCATTGGGTATGATACTTTGTTGTTGCGTGTACCATCCTTGCTGTGTGTTTGGATCACGTTTTATTGACTAATTTACTTAACTATGTTGCTGTTGTGCCTGATTTTCTGTTGCTCTATTGGCTACAGGTCTTTCCTCGTAGATTAAGTCTATAGAATCAAGCACTGACAGAAAATATTCAGTGTCGTGCTCTGGCATTGTGGCTGATTTTTCTCTAATGTCCGATGGTAAACGACTTTTCAAAATTTTTAACACATCTACCTATGATATTGGGTTCGTCCAGTAGCGTGTCTTGTTCAGGTATTTTTGAAAGTATCCATGTAGACTACCATAGTTGCCATTGAATGGTGCCGGATTGAAAACCTCACATCTGAATCTTTCTTGCACTGCCTGAGACCAGTATTTGTCGAGCAAAGCTCGTTCAAATTCGATATACAGGGTTATTACAAATGATTGAAGCGATTTCACAGCTCTACAATAACTTTATTATTTGAGATATTTTCACAATGCTTTGCACACACATACAAAAACTCAAAAAGTTTTTTTAGGCATTCACAAATATTCGATATGTGCCCCTTTAATGATTCGGCAGACATCAAGCTGATAGTCAAGTTCCTCCCACACTCGGCGCAGCACGCCCCCATCAATGAGTTCGAAAGCACCGTTGATGCGAGCTCACAGTTCTGGCACGTTTCTTGGTAGAGGAGGTTTAAACACTGAATCTTTCACATAAAACCACAGAAAGAAATCGCATGGGGTTAAGTTGGGAGAGCGTGGAGGCCATAACATGAATTGCTGATCATGAGCTCCACCACGACCGATCCATCGGTTTTCCAATCTCCTGTTTAAGAAATGCCGAACATCATGATGGAAGTGCGGTGTAGCACCATCCTGTTGAAAGATGAAGTCGGCGCTGTCGGTCTCCAGTTGTGGCATGAGCCAATTTTCCGGCATGTCCAGATACACGTGTCCTGTAACGTTTTTTTCGCAGAAGAAAAAGGGGCCGTAAACTTTAAACCGTGAGATTGCACAAAACACGTTAACTTTTGGTGAATTGCGAATTTGCTGCACGAATGCGTGAGGATTCTCTACCGCCCGGATTCGCACATTGTGTCCGTTCACTTCGCCATTAAGAAAAACTGTTGCTTCGCACTGAACGCATCCTCTTCCATGAGCTGTTGCAACCGCGCCGAAAATTCAAAGCGTTTGACTTCGTCATCGGGTGTCAGGGCTTGTAGCAATTGTAAACGGTAAGGCTTTTGCTTTAGCCTTTTCCGTAAGATTTTCCAAATCGTCGGCTGTGGTACGTTTAGCTCCCTGCTTGCTTTATTCGTCGACTTCCGCGGGCTACGCGTGAAACTTGCCCGCACGCGTTCAGCCGTTTCTTCGCTCACTGCAGGCCGACCCGTTGATTTCCCCTTACAGAGGCATCCAGAAGCTTCAAACTGCGCATACCATCGCCGAATGGAGTTAGCAGTTGGTGGATCTTTGTTGAACTTCCTCCTGAAGTGTCGTTGCACTGTTATGACTGACTGATGTGAGTGCATTTCAAGCACGACATACGATTTCTCGGCTCCTGTCGCCATTTTGTCTCACTGCGCTCTCGAGCGCTCTGGCGGCAGAAACCTGAAGTGCGGCTTCAGCCGAATAAAACTTTATGAGTTTTTCTACGTATCTGTAGTGTGTCGTGACCATATGTCAATGAATGGAGCTACAGTGAATTTATGAAATCGCTTCAATCATTTGTAACAGCCCTGTAAGTGCAGCAACGTTCGATCTCTTCAGTTGCTCATAAAAGAACGTCACCTTGCGTATATCTCACGACAGATCTGATTTCCCACACGAAAGAGTAAAAAAGAACATAAATGCCATTATTGTCCTATGAGTATATCCCTCAACTCTTTTACTACGAGTAAAGGTGTAGAGAAGCATTTGATTGATAGCTCTGCCTAGGAAGTGACACATGTGGAAATGCCAACTCAGGAAGTCAATTTCTGAAGTTAAAAATTCATAAGCGTTGACCCTTCAGAGCATATGCTGATACTGAATGCCTATTTGATACTGTAGCACAATGTGAGGGAGATACCACTGCCTTGCATACAACCCTCGCAGAGCAGCACATACATGTTATAGTGTATCAAGTTTTATGCTCGTATGACTCAAGTAAAAATAGTTTCAGATCACATATTAGTGATTATCTAGTGAGATGGTTGCTCACTAAGCTCTAAAAACTTGCATGGTGTGTTGATTGCATTTATAGAGGCAACATTCCTATGACCAACTTATAGCATACTGATGATTTTTACAAGAAATGGGACAAATGTCAAATTTGTAGGTTGTGACAACTCCATTTAGAGACCACTGTCATATAACGGGGAAGTTCTGAGGTGCAGCATACAGTGCAATCAACTTAAACTACCAAGTGCCATAATGCACACCCATCTTCCTCCATGATTTGAGCGAGTATGCTGCCCATTCCATCATTGAGCCCTTCAGTGATTTCTGTTTGTCTTACGATCAGGTTAGTTTCCAGTATGAGAGTATTGAGAGATACATTTCATTGTCCAAGCAGATGACACTGAACATTACCTTACAGTTCCTGGACTCACTTTGATTTGTGCAAGTGCCTCTTCAGAAACTTGCTGAGTTGTCAGGAGGACATGCACCTCGCTAGAGCTCCATTTCCCAACTATACAAAGATTCAGCTCGTGATGACGAAGAAAAGGGATGTTTCCTTACATATACCTATATTAGATGGAGAGACTCAATGAACCCACATTGCCCCCCCCCCTCCACCCTCCCCAATAACGGCATTCAGAAGTAACCTTAGAGGCAATCTCATAACAGATGTGGAGTGTGGGCATACATTGAATATTTGGCAGGAATTCAACCACTCTGACTTAGATGAGTATGCACAACTGCCAGATATTTTTGAGAAATTCTGTAACATATGCATGACAACACACACTCTGGATCCTGCATTCTATTACACAGTGCCAGAGCTTTCTCGGTATGCAGTGTTGAAAAGGACATGTGTTGACATTAAATTACTGACTAATGTCGACATGCTATTCGTTTTCGAACACAGGATTCACGGAGACTTTGCTATGTTTGGCACTCTCCCCCCTATTCCTTGGACTTTTTCGATGTCATACATCAATCCTATCAGATGCGGATCCCATTCCACACAGCAATACTCTAGAAGAGGGTGAACATGCATAGTGTAAACAGTATCTTTTTGTAGAACTGTTGCATTTGCTAAGTATTCTGCCAATAAATCGCTGTCTTTGGTTTGTTTTCCTTACAACATTATCTTTATGATCGCTTTTGTTTCAGTTATTCGTAATTGTAGTCCCTAAGTACGTACTTACCTGAATTTACAGTTTTAAATTTGTGATTGATCGAGTAACCGAAATTCAGGGGATTACTTTTAGAACTCAAGTGGATGACTTCACACTTTTCATAATTTAGAGTCAATTACCACTTTTTGCACCATACTGATATCTTACCAAAATCATTTGGCAATTGATTTTGATCATCAGATGACTTTACAAGATAGTAAATGGCAGCTCATCTCCAAGTAATCTAAGATGGGTGCTCAGACTGTCTCCTAAATCTTTTACATAGACCAAGAATAGCAGAGGGCCTATAACACTTCCTGGGGGAATGCTAGATATGAACTGTGTTTTCATCAAAGACTTTCCATCAGTTACTACAAACTATGATTTTCGTGACATGAAATCACGAACCAAGTCACCCAACTTAGACGATGCAATATGATTAGAAGTCACTTGTGAAGGATGGTGGCAAAGTCTTTTGTAAATCTAAAAATATGGAATCAGTTTGACATCCCCTGTCAATAGCACTCAATTACTTCATGAGAATAAAGAGGTAGTTGGATTCATATGAAACACAACAAACACAAATGGCTATTGTGATTCATGGTTACTTTGTGTACCCTCTACATGGCGATGATTCTTCTTCTTCTTCTCCACAAATGGTATGCCAAGTAAGCATTCGATCACAAAACCATGAGGTGCATACTACAAGTATCTCACAATTTAAAATGGTCTGTTGCCTCTTGACAACAAACTATTATCTTGAGTAACTGAGTTTGTGAACAGGATATTTACGTCTAAATAGTGTGTGTGTGGAATAGTTGCACAACCCATTTATCACAGTTATGCAGTTACGTAAGTAGGTGTGTATATATATCTATGTGTGGATATAAGGTTCGCTGCAAACTGTGTGAGCATGTAAAAATTACATACTTTGAGTGTGTGATGTACACATCGTGTGTGTGTGTGTATGTGTGTGCGTGTGTGTGTGTGTGTGTAGTTATTTCTTCACCTACTGCTAGCAGTTCTGATACTGTCAGTGTATACTTTTTTTACTCATCTCTCATTATTTTTTATCTCTATCGCCAAAATCAGTAACTGCATTAAAAAGAATCAGTGATATTGTATCAAGAAAGATTCTCTCACTAACATTATGAAAGACAGCACCTGAATTATTAAAAACAATATCTAATATTGCATTAAAGGAATGACTGCGATGGGAGACTTAGTAGTACTTTCTAGTCATATGAAATGCTTTTAACCTTTGAGGCATCCACCACAGAAAGAAATTTATCTCCGTAATATCTAGTCAGTGCTATGTATTCTGTAACTTCTAGTCATTAAGAAAAACTTCATCGCTGTTATTTCTATTTAGTGCTATGTATATCCCTGCACAACAGAACTATTCTATACATCTAGTGAATAAATCAGAAAAATGCTGAATATTTTTGATCTTTTTATCTACAAAAAATCTATCACACGTTTCTGGGTAGTATTAATGCATGTAAAAATGCATAGCCATTCTATAGCTTAGAGTCAGGTGGTAACGGAGGAACATAACATTTTTTCTCTTAGTACATGTACATACTTCTGAAGAAGTTATAACAGCACTGCACCTTTTCTTGAAATAAAGTACAAAGTATTTTTTACAGGTCATTTATTTTCTCTTTTAATTTTAAATATAATTGTGGGGCATATAAACATATGAAAGTATGCTTGCATTTATTTGCATACATCAGGTAACAGTGATGCACCACACATGTTTTGCACAGCTTCACAACACATATGAAACCTTTTCATGTGAATACATCATCAGAAGCGATCTCATTAGCCGCCTTTGAAAGAGCGTATCAAACATTGCCAAAAACTCTATAAACATAAAAACACCAGCCAACACTACGGTATATTGATAAGTTTCACTTATGGACCGTCTGACAGCAACTGAATAAAACACAATTTTAGTGCCATACGCGTTTCGCCTTTATTTTCTGCAAGGCATCATCAATGGCAGGTTGCGTAGACAGTTTCTTACATATTACGCTCCTGTTGAAGATACCAGCCAACACGGTCATTCACTGCCCACTGAACTACTGAACTGGTGTACATCAAGTTTCTGAATGTCACTTCTTGTAAATGGGTATGCTCTAACCCAGTTTCATCACTGATAATTTTAACAGTTCTGGATAACCACAGACACAAACACTGAGTGACAACCCAGTAACACGGGGGGTGCAGTTTCATCATTGAATAGTGAAGGTACTTTTGAAAAATTCTCTGCCACTCATATGAGTGGCTACCACTCATAAGATGAAAGTGTAACATTTAAAACACTGTTAGAATATTGAGCTCATTTGCAGAGGACATGCACAGAAGTATACATTTGCTACCACTCACATTTAGAGTGTACGTAACTGTGAATAGAGACACCTTAGTGTGTGCGTTATTCCAGTGTAACCACACAGATTGTGGTGCAGATGTAGGTGATAGTGATAACTCAAGATTTTAGATAACAGTTCTTTTATATAATATGGTAATATGTCACTGGTGGGCCACTCCTTTTATTGCTGCTGCATGGATGTAGTCACTATGGCGGCGCGTATAGACGTACTAATAAACCGATTCGCGGAAAATTACGAGTTTTTAAATCCTGTGTGTGTAAAATGTAGTAAGAAGGTGAAATATGGTGTTAAATTATGTTCGTGGTCACAGAAATGTATCCATCGTCAATGTTTAAATGTCTTTGAAGAAAAAAAACATGACCTGTGACTGTGGAAATGTGCAATGTAACTATCGTTATATCGTGTGTTTACAAACGGAATGCGAGGAAGAATGCACGACTTCTTCATTAAAATATGATCTTATGTTAGCTAAACTATATGTAGAGAAGCTTGAATCAGTGATAGATAGTGTACAGAAGCTGGAAGAAGTGATAGATCATTCAAAGTGTAGTGAAACGGTTGTAAACGAACAAAACAGTAACTTTATTAGGCCTAGAAAGTTTTGTCGTGTTAATTGTAACGAAAACAACTTTCATCTCCCACAAGCAAATAAGTTTGAATTTTTAATGTGTGATGAATATGAAATATGTGAAAAGAGCCAAAGAAAGGAAGTACTTTCATCAAATGCAGCGACCACAAATTATTTCAGTGGCCTACGAAGTCCTGTAATAACAAGAAAGGAAATACCAGAAAATACATGGAACATACTTATCGTGCAAACTAGATAACTACCGATACAGGTAAGAAGAACAAAGAAGATATTTTCATACTTTCAGACAGTTATGGAAAGGGCTTAGCCGACATTTTGTGTAACATGCAAACTATACTCAAGGTTAGTGGAATAACGAAACCGGGTGCCCCTTTGCGCGAAGTTTTAAAAAACTGTGAACATGCTTTGATGCCGGGAAGCAAGTGTTTAATAATAGGAAGTGCTAATGATGTTTATAGGAACGAGGGCAAACCCGCCACAAGAGCTCTAAGAAGTACATTACAGAAAATTACAGATGTTAACTTCTTCATTGCCAGTATCCCACAAAGACATGATCTTATAGAACAATCCTGTGTCAACAAAGAAGTCACAGTTACTAATAGGAAATTTGAGAAAATCTGCCGAAGCCACTCAAATGCCACATATGTGGACGTACCATTTACAGAGAGAAGTCATTTTACAAGGCATGGGCTTCACAGAAATAAACTCGGAAAACCATTCATTAGTCGAGAATTCCTTAATGCAGTGAAAACCATACCACTTCCACCACCAAACACAGCAACTGAAAATTTCCAACAAGAAAATGAAACTGAATCACTGACAACAGGTCCAGCACTAGAATCTCCACTTTCGTCAAAAACAGCTGAGATAAATGATTCAACTAGGACAGAAGTTTCCAAAGCAGTTTCAGCAGAAGCAGATACATACTACGCAACTGCATCATTAACAAGAAAAATACCGCCTGATGTGCCAGCAACCAACGACCTTTCATCAGTATTGGCCCCTCCTCAGTCTTCAACAGTGAAAGACTTTTCACCAGCTTCGCCATCATCAGCAGTAACAGAAGCAAACAGAAGAAGCACAAGAACCAGGAAACTTACAACTCTGCAGGATTTTTGGCACCCAGCCTCAGTTACAAGACTAACATAAGGCAGATACCTTCAGATACACCAACTTCCAAGTCTAACTGGCAACAGACTCACCCCCACTGTCATCAACAGAAGAATAACCAAGCCACCCGCCCATCTAAAGGATTTTTTAGCATCAGGTCTAAAGGGAAGGGCGCCACCAAGATAAGTGAAAACAAATGCCTAACAGTGCTTCACCAAAACATTCAAGCCATAAAGAACAAAGCACAACAGCTAGAAGTAGAACTGGAAAATTTTGATAGCCAAATTTTGTGTATCACTGAACACTGGTGCAAAGGGAAGGAAATTGAACACATTGCATTAGCCTCATATGACCTTGCATGTTACTATAGCAGAATCTCAATGAATGGTGTAGGTTCATATATCTATGTAAAAATAGGTATGTCATTTAAAGTCAGATATGATCTTTTAGACCTAGGTGAGGACAAACATTTTGAACTTTCCGCTGTTGAAATAATAGGACCTGGCATAGCAAAAAAATTAGTCATATTTTGTGTGTACCGCTCTCTCAGTGGAGACATTGATATATTCTTCTCAAAACTGAATCAAAGCTTAGACAAGGTTTCGGGACCAAAAGTAAATGTAATTATCTGTGGTGACTTAAACATTAATATAATGAAGCCTGATAAGGCTAGCAACATATATGTGAATATTCTAAGCTGTTATGGAATATCCTCCCTCGTTAATTGTCCAACTAGAATAATGAAAGAATCTTCCTCATCTATAGATCATGTAGCTACAGATATTGATAGTAAAAAATGTCATATTGTTGTCCAACACCTGGGCCTATCAGACCACCTCTGCCAGATCTTAAAAACTAACATTCATGTAGAAACTCCTCCTAAACTGTGGACATACAAAGGAATGTTTTCCAAATCAGCCCTGTATGAGTTTAAATCCCAGCTAGAATATGAAGATTGGAGGGAAGTCTATGCAGAAACCAATGCAAATCAGAAATTTATCAAGCTCATGTCAATTTTTTAACTGAGATTTGAAGAGATGTTTCCCAAAACTCTTTATCAAATTAAAACTACAAAGAGAAATCAATGGGTGACTACAGGTATCAAAAAAATCCGCAGAAACTCTTAGATATCTCAACTCCATAAAAAATAATCAATCTAACCCAGAAGTTCTGCAATTCTACAAAAAGTACAGGAAAATATACAGAAAGGTGTTGCTAGTCGCAAAAAAACTTTCAAACAACAAAATATTACTTCAAGCTGAAAACAAGAGCAAAGCAGCCTGGAACATTGTCAAACAGGAAACATCTAACTCTGCTAAAAAGGACCTCATTTCACCTATTAAAAACAAAGATGTACCAGTAGGTAACCCTAAAAAATTAGCTGATTTTGTAAAGTCATATTTCAGTAGTATTGCAAAAAAATTACAGCAGAAATTTCCAGACACGTATGATTTACCTACTCACAACCAGCCAACAAATTCAGTGGTGCTCTTACCAACTACAGAAAGGGAAGTGGCACTAGTAGTACACCAACTAAAAAATAAAACTTCAGTAGGACTTGATGAAATCCCAGTCTGCGTAATTAAAGAACGTATAGACTCCATAAAGGGCCCATTAACAGACATAATTAATGAATCTTTCGAGTCTGGATACATTCCGGAGTACCTAAAACAAGCAAAAGTTATACCTATCCTTAAAAACGGAGATGTGGAAAATGTAGAGAACTACAGGCCGATTTCTATACTGTCTATCATTTCTAAAATAATAGAAATACTAGTCAAAAAGAGACTGCTAAATTACCTGAATAAATATAACCTTTTTTCCAATGACCAATTTGGTTTTAGGCCCGGGAAAGGCACACAATCTGCTATAGCACAGTTCACTAAAGTAATTTTAGGAGCACTGGACAAAGGTGAAAATGTAAGTGGTATCTTTTTAGACTTATCCAAGGCCTTTGATACAGTTGACCACAAAATGTTACTTCATAAATTAGAGCAATTAGGAATAAGAGGTGTGACAAAGAAGTGGTTGAAATCATACCTGGAAAACAGAGTTCAACGAGTTGAGATATCACAAGTTTCAAACAATTCCCTTATAAAACACTTGTCTGACCCAGAAAATGTGAATATAGGCGTCCCACAGGAAAGTGTATTAGGCCCAATATTGTTTCTTATATACATTAACGACTTCCCAAAAAGTATCAGACACGGAGAAAAAATACTTTTTGCTGATGACAGCAACATAGTAATAACAGGTGAAAATCCAACACAACTGTCAGAAAGAGCAAACGAGGCTCTCAATGATGACCACAACTGATCATTAAAAAATAAAGTAACCCTAAATGTAAAGAAAACTAACTATATTAACTTCCAATTGAACAAAAAACACAATGCCCGTAGAATAAAAGTTAATAATAATGAATTAGACTGTGTAACAAGTACCAAATTCTTAGGGATGAATGTAGACAGCCAATTGAAATGGACAAACCACGTCAACATTTTGGCAAAGAAATTATCCACAGCATGCTATGCTCTTAGAATCCTTGCACCAATATGCAATAATACCTGTCTTGAAATAACATATTACGGATATCTACACTCAGTCCTCAGCTATGGGATCGTGTTTTGGGGAACAAGTGCCAGTAACATACAAACTGTGTTCAAAGTACAAGAAAGAGCCATAAGGATAATAACAAACAGCAACAACAGGGCCCACTGTCTAGAATTTTTTAGAAGCTAGGCATTCTAACTGTTTCTTGTAAGTATATCTTTCAGAACATAATGTTCATTAAGAAAAATCTCAACATGTACAACACAAACAG